>NC_061122.1:57319394-57563903 GCF_002878395.1 Capsicum annuum
ATTTTCATCATCATCAATTTCAAAAGAAAAAAATGAATAGTTTGGGTATTGGAGCGGGTATAGTAAGCATCACAGTGGCTAAAGAACTTAGTGTAAATAATGGTACAAATGTTTTGGTTGTGGATTTCGGATCAATTTTTAAATTTGAAGTTGTAGGGGCAATTTTTTCAATCATATGATTGGAGATGGGTGAAGGTGGTGTAGTAGCAACGATGAAGGAGGCGGCTGGATTAGATTAAGCTTTAAGCTTCATATTTAAAATTAAATTTTATTTAGTTTATAATTATGTTTTTAATGATTTTTGACCAATTTTCCACATATTGTTTTTTGATTGGTTATTTTGTCAAATTAGCGCGAGTGAAATGTACACATTTTACACTTTTGGCTGATTGCCCAAAAAATGTCTAATAGGTACAAATTTTGTGTTGTTCAATCGGTACATGACTCGGTTGAGGGGTTCAAGTGAAATTTAAAAAAAAAATTAAGGGGTTATCGTTGACTTTAGGATAATATATAACACTAATAGCTGAGAAAATTGAAGGAAACATGTCATTTAAGTCTGAATGAAGGATTGGTGACATTGACCAACTTAAAGGGTCAAACATAATTAGGAAACTTGATTAAGTTAATTGTGGACTTGATTAATATTTTTAAAACTTTCTAATATTTTCAAAAATACAAATCAGCCCATACCCATTTCCTCTCCAAAGCAATTGTCTCTCTCCCCTCTCTCGACAGTTTCTCCCAACCAATAGTTCTATAAATTTCTCCTTTCAATCCCCGACGACTTCGACCTCTACTGATAAATAGTTAGGATTCGAGTTCCTTTTAGACTTTCAACCGTCAATTGATGTGCCAGCCCTTCTCTCCAGCCACAACAGCTTTGAGTTCTTCATCGTCCCTTTTCTTCTTTCATAGGTAAAAAATTATAGCCTTTTTAGTTTGAAAAAAATGAGGAACTTGAGTCAACTTCTCTTCTAGTATTGGTGAACACTTTCAATATTTGTTGCTTTAATTTTAAATATGGTCCAAATAAAACCCTAATTTCTAGTATTTCTTCTCTTCTCTTTTCAAAGTGCAATATGATTTTTTTGTTGTTTGTTGTATTTTTTTTTGAAGTTTGATTTTTGTTGTTTGTGTTTGTACGAACTAAACAACAATGTTGGTGTTTTGGTGTTGCACCCGTTGTTGGGTTAATTTGTTCTTATTCTTGGTAAAAATGGTGATATTGTTGTTATTCTATTGAATCATGCTACTATTTTTTCTACAATAAATTAACCATCCGATGCGACAGATTAACCATCTGATGCAACAGATTAACCATCTAATGAAACAGATTTATCATATAATGCAATAGATTTATCATTGAATAAAAAATTTGATGCAATAGATTAACCATCGAATTAAAAATCTAATGAAAAAGATTTACCATCTAATACAATAAATTTACCATCAGATTAAAAATTTGATACAACAGATTTACCATCTGATGCAACAGATTAACCATCGGATTAAAATTTTGATGCAACAGATTTACCATTTGATGTAATAAATTTACCATTAGATTAAAATTTGATGCAACAAATTTATCATCTGATACAACAAATTAACCATCTAATGCAATAAATTAACTATGTGATGCAAAAGATTAACCATCTGATACAACAAATTAACAATCTGTTGAACAGATTTTCCATTTGATGCAACAGAGTAACCATCAAATTAAAAATCTAATGCAATAGATTAATCATCCGATGCAACAGATAAACCTTCTGTTGGATAAAATCTTATAAGCTATTCCAATAAGACATGTTCAAGACTTGATTTTTCGAACTAATCATTCATCTATTCTGATAGATGACCCTTTTATTGGAATAAATCTAAACAATATTGATTGTTGATGATTGTTCCAATAGATCACTCATATGTTGCAACAGATGTGTTATCTATTGCACGGATCAGTCATATATTTCAAAAGATGAGTGATCTATTTTTATTATTGCAATAAATTACTCATCTATTGCAATAAGTTAGTTATATGTTGCAACAGATCACTCATATATTACAACCGATGTGTGATATGTTGGAACTATTATTTTACTATTGTGCATGTTAGATTTACTGTTATTCTTTTATAACGATGCATTGATCAATTATAATCTATTTTATGTTACTATTAATTTTATATAATATGGCTCCCAAAAGAAAAGAAACTGAATCAATTCCAAGTAAAGGAACAAGTGAAGTAGCTAGGCTATATCTACCACTCTATGAGCTTGCTTTACAAACGTTATCTCAATCAAGAGCAGAAAATAAGGAACATGGGGGAGGAATATTGGAAAAGAGATTATCCAAATGCTAACATCTCTTCTACCGAAGTGTTGATCAAAACCTTCAGCATTGATAGTTATCCTGTGAGAATACAGTGTGATGGCGCCACAGATTTAATAGGTGATTTTTTGGTTAAGTCATCCATGGAAAAATCTTTCGGCGCCTTCAAAAAAATACTTTGAGAATAAAAATTGGATGCTTATTTCAGGGACAACTGCTTTGGATAATATTTTGATTTGCCGGAGGACAACAATGCTCGTTTCCAAATGAAAATGGTATTATCATCTTCTCAAGCGTAGCTTTATGTATGAAAAAAATAAGATGGATCAGGTGATGATAAATTACTGTGGCATGCCTGTTTGTTTTGGTTGGAAGGAGTTTACAATAGTTACTGGACTAAAATATTATCCTCATTCTCCTTCTCAAGTTATACCCATTCTAACCTAAAAAAGCACCCCATACACCCAAAAAGGGTAAATATAAGTCGAGTGATAGTAAAGACTTGGTGTCCCTTGTTGGTCCAAGCTTCAAAATAAAAATTTAATAGAAGCGTTGAAAGGTAAAGACTTTCAAAGAAGCACAAGAAATCATTGTGCTTGGATTGGTTAGTACATAATATTCTTTAAGTGAGAGACGTTAACAACAAAATACCACTTGGTTTAATAAGCTCTCTGAGGATCTTGAGTCATTTAACAGCTATCCTGGGGTTGTGAAAGCTTTAAAATAATTGTCAAATATTTGTTGACTCCATTAACGCCAAATGCAGTCAACTTATATGACTTTCCATGAGCTTTCATGGTAAATATTTTCTTTATTATGATATGGTTCATTTTTCTTTATTCAATAATGCTTTTGATTTTTTGGCGTTATTTTATAGGCTTGGGCGTTTGAAGTCATTTCTTATTTAAGGCAATAAGTGAACTACCAAGAAGAAGTTTCCTGTCAAAGAATCCTGATATGGTTGTCGGCCAATACTGATAAAAATACAAAATTTCTTGATCTCTTCAACCCCCCAAAGGATGTAGTAAGTCTAATTCTAATTAATTTTTTATTTCAATTAATGATTTTTTAAATGATCTAATCATTATTCTAATATATGTACTGATTTATGGTTAGATTGTGTATCCATCACTTGTTCCGACCAATAGAGAATTAAAGATCCCATTTTTTCTTAATTTACTGTCTGTGCAAATTTTATAGGATCCTAAGGTCATTGACAGAATAAAAATAGAATTATTTGGAGCAACAACCATCAGAAGAAAAAAAAATTTGGAGGGTGATTTTATTATTATTGATGATGGTAGTGGTAGTGGAGCTGTTGGTGGTGGTAGTGGTGTTGCTGTTGGGGATAATGATACTTCTCTTACAGTTTTTAAAACAAACTATTATGAGTATGATCATATTGGTTAAGCAGATTTTGCCCCTCCTAGCGAATGTTCTGCATACAAATGTCGAGAATACAAGGCAAAACATGATGTAGTGATTAATGTTATTAATGCATTGACTGCTTCTGTAAAGGAATTTCCATCTAAAAGGGGTGTCATTCCATCAAAGAGGATTTTATAACCACCCACTCTATTAGAGATTAACATTAAGAGGTGAAGGAAAGTAATTTTCAAGGCATTATCAAGCATTCAAAAAAGCAAAATTACAACTCCGTTGTCTTTGTGTTGCACTATTGAGCAATGTACAAAGCCCACAGGAGAGCAGCATGAGATAAAGAATGAAAATATATAGCATTTGTTCCAACTAACAAACAAATACATATCTGTTTCAACAGATGACACATCTGCTAAAAATTATCAAACAGATATATACATTTATTGCAACAATTGACTAACCTATTGCATCAGATACAGTATCTATTGCAACATATGTCACATCTGTTTTAGAAAATCAAACATCTCTACGTACCATTTTTATTTGTACCAATATATGACCTATACATTGCAACATATGGGTCATCTGTTGGGATAAATTAAATCAGGACTTCCTACTATTTTAATTTTTCCAAACAAATGAGTCATATGCTACAACAGATGGTTAATCCGTTGGAAATTATAATACAAGTCTTTTTCATGTTTTAATTTGTCCCAATAGATGATCCCTATGTTGCAACAGAAAGATAATCTATTTGCTAAAATAAATAAGTTATCCTTTTCTATTTTTTTGTATCTCTATGATTAGTATTGACAATTCTGGTTTCTAGGTGGATGTCATAGTAAACGCTACTACTGAAAAACATTGACAATATGCTACTCTTTTTATGCAAATACGAAGAAGCGAAAGCTCAAAAATCATACGTAAGCGACATTAAAGATCCACGACGACAAAAGCCGAATTCCATAGCACCGGATGAAGAACAACTTGTCTATATTAAGTAGATCTTTATAGCTTGAGTTTGTCAAAGTAATAACCACACTCCTCCTTAGGAATTATTGGCATCAAAACTTAAATTGTTGATTTATTTATTGAGATTTGTACCCATAACATTTTTTTTACATTTCATTTATTTGTTGATTTTCATGTAATCTGAAGGTTTCGATTTATTTTATGTTGTCTATGAATTTTATTTTATCCTTAGATTTGAACTTATTAATTGAAATGGAATACTAGATTCAAATACTACAACAGATAAGGTATTTGTTGCAACAGACGACACATCTGTTGAAAAATATCAAATAAATTTAGACATATGTTGCAACATGTACTTCATCTGTTGGAAATTATCAAATAGGTCTTTCCACTATTGCAACAGATAGACTTAGATAGAAACATCGACCTAATGCAATAAATGGCCAACCTATTGCAACAGATAAACTATCAGTCAGAACTGGTAGAATATCTATTACAACAGATAGACAATCTGTTGCATTATAAAAATTTAACTTTCATTAGACATAAAAAATTATTACTACATGCAAAGTGAAGTGACTTGAAATAAAAGAGGTGGAACCCATCGACAGGTACCTAAAGTTGCAGCAATCTTTCACTTTGGCAACTCAAGTAGACAGTGTTCATTTTAAACACCTAAAATAAGCATCAAATGTGTCAGTTTGGCACTTTTTGCCTACTAACAGCTCACGTGTAATTGACGTAACCAAGGGGCGTTGAACCCCATTTTTGCTGACTTGGCGTCTGATTTGGCCCCCAACAGTTATTTTTCTTCTGTGTCTTATATATTCATCTTCTTCCTAAAATTTAACCCTAAATTCCTAAATCTTCTTCTTCATCATCTTTTTTCTTTCTCCGAATTCTTCAAATTATTTGTATTTGGATTTTCTTTATCTTTTTTTATTTTTTCCAACTGAGCTTGAAAATGTCGAGCTCATCTTTCACTATTTTTGGTGATAAAATTTTTTTATATTGTAAGTGTGGTCATGAAGCTCTATTGAAGACTTCTTGGACTCAACAAAATCCAGGTCTTAGGTTTTTTACTTGTAAGATTTCAAAGGTAATATTTTTTATTTAATTAGTAGATTAATTATTGACTTATAATTGTATTACAATTGTGGTCTTATTTTTATAGAAATTAGGTGGATGTGATTACTTTGATTAGTATGAAGAACGACACCCTTCACAAGAAAATCGTGTAATCTGGGGTTTGTTGAAGAAAGTAAAGGCTTTTGAAGAGAAACAAAATCGAGCAAAAAGATACTATATTGTTGGCATTATTGCTACTTGTTTTGTGTTGTTGGGCACATGGATATTTAAGCCTAATTGCTGAAATTTTTATGGTGGTGTATTTGCTACTGGTTTGGTGTTATTGAGCACATGATATTCAAGCGTAATTGTTAAAAAAAATCAAACATATTTAGACATATGTTGCAACATGTAGGTCATATATTGGAAATTATCAAACAGGTCTTCCCGTTGTTGTAATAGATAGGCTTAGATAGAAAACATCGACATAATACAACAGATGGCCAACATGTTGCAACAGATAAACTATCTATCATAATAGGTAGAACATTTGTTACAACGGACAGACAATCTGTTGCATTATTAAAAATTTAACTTTCATCAGACAAAAAAAATTGCCACTACATGTAAAGTGGATTGACTTGAAATTAAAAATTGTTATGGTGTTTGTGTTCTATGTCTTCTTATTATTTGTACATATGCTCTAAGCGTTCAGTTAGTACCCCATAAGCCCAGACCTCTTGCATGTTTGCCACAACATTGTTGCATAAAAAGGTCATTGGCTCGGTTATTTCTGCATCAGTTAGCAAATATTTGATGTATGCAAGCACATATGACACACACGCGGTAGCGGTTTTATTTTTTGGAAGGTCCATGTCCTTATTTTGACCTTAAATATCCCATGTTTGTTTCTTCAACACTTCCACTGGAAAATCATCCATCAGCTTACTCTACCTCAACAAGTAGGGGAACAAATACAACAGTGGCTGAATTTGGGTAAAAAATCAGCCTCCTCGATGATAGGTAAGTTACAGTCATAAACCTTCACCTATCATTCCTTGAGTTATATCGCAAGAGCTAAAAAATGTTTGACGTTCACGTTTATGACTTTAAGAATTACCTTTGCCTTGGTTCAACTCTTACCATGTGGATATGGCCTCTCTCTTCTAACATATTTAATCATTTTTTATCCCGTTGGTATGCAAAAACTAACCAATCAAATCCTATGCCACCAGGAGTTGATGCTTGCTTAGTGAGCTCATCGTACCTATCCTTGAAATTCTTGTAGAAGTTGAGGTCCATTGTCCTATCGGCAGCATCATAAGCTTTCGGCTACGCTAATTGCTTGCCCCTCATGAGGTAGAGAATTTTTTAGCATACTGTGATATAAGAAGTAGGTTAGAAATTGTAAAGAAGAAAAATAGAATGGAAAGATGCAACAGATGGTCCATCTGTTGCAAAGGGTTCTCTAAATCTATTCACAAATTACCTATCCAACGTAACTTATGCAACAGATGGGTAATATATTGCAACAGAATCACCACCAGTTGTACCAGAATACACAGTTCTTGCAATAGATGACACATTTGTTGCATAGATTCTTCTTCATAGAGTAGATTAGAAGGCTAAGTTAGGAAAAGTAAACTTACCTTGTCCATATCTGTCATACTCTTGAAGTCTTAGGCGGAAAAGGTAGGCATAGGGTAATCTTGCTTGGCATTCTTGGCCCGTCTCAGATCCCTCTTATCTTTGGCATCAAGTTTCGCGTAGATGTCCACCTTCTTCAATGGCCCCTGCCCTTCAACAACTTTTGGAAAGAGAAGAGTAGTAATTTTCTTGGTTTTCGATTGGAGAGTACTTGGGTAATTGCTTTTTTCTTTCTCCTATCCGCTATTGTGGGAGTGTATGACTCCCTCACCTTCTTGGAGGGTATGACACCTCTCATGGATTTTAATTCTTCGACAACTTTAGTGATAACCTCTACTTTTTTAAAGAGTTTAGCCTGTATGTCCTTGTATTCTTTGCATTTGCAATAAGAACACGAGGGTAAAGAAGAGTGAGAGGTACCATTGTAAGGGTGGGAGGGAGGGACCTGTAAAAAGGGTATTTTCAAAAATATTTATTTTTTCATGAGCATCAACATGCTCATTATCACAACTAAAAGCACCATCAGCATCAACATACCTGCCACTAACATCAACAATTCTACCAGAATACCCCCAGAAGAAGCACCTGGATCTGTTGCAGTAGGTTGGTCATAAAGAGTCTCAACATTAGGTTGACCTTGCCTAACTGCTCTTCTTATGGTTGCTTCTCCAACCAATTCCTTCTTTATCAACTCCACCATTGGGTCTGCTATTATATTAACAAGATCTAGAGTAATAAATGAAATCATCCCCAACTCCTGCTTATAGGCACAATCCATGGATGTATACCGTATAAAAAAAGATAGATTGATTTAAATCATATAATAATATGCAGTCAGTTGGGTTATATATTAACACAGACAACTTATGCAATAGATGATCTTTCTAACGCAATAGCTGATTTGTCTGTCACAATAGGTTAACAATATGTTGCATTAGACTGCCCATTTGTTACATAATTTATAATAGATGCGTAATCTGTTGAGTCAGGTTAAGAGAACCAAAGCAACAGATGGTTAATCTGATGCAAAATATGAATCATCTATCATAATAGATTACCCATCTATTGCACCAGTTGTAGTAGATGGGTAATCTGTTATAACAGATGACCCATCTGTCACAACATATAGCACATCTATTTTAATATCTTTATTTGATTCAAATTATTTTAATTGAAAGAAGATGTACTGCATTATTTAGAGTGTTAAAGAGATCAGCCTCCTTAATTCTTGTGTTGCTCTTTATAGCCAACCACCTAAGGATCCTTGGATAAGAAACCTCATCCGAGTACTCCTTGACCTTCTTTCGGAGGGGGGAATGGCTTCAAATGCCCAGGCCTAAAAAATGTAAGTGGGATGCAAGAAAAAAAAAGTCATAATAATTATTCAATATAAATTAATGGATGAGTAAACAAAGAATGATTAAATTTACCATGAAAGCCCAAGGAAAGCCGTATAACGTGATAGTCTTTAGGGATAACTTTGATGATAAATATTTAATAGTAAAGTTTTAGCTTTCATATCCCCAGGGATGATTGTTGAATTTATCAAATCCTCAGCAAGCTTCAACAAATCATCTTCTCTGATTTTGTTGACGTCTCTTGCCAATATAACAGAATGGGTAAACCAAATTAAGAACAATTTCTCATTGTACTTCTTTGATATAGTTTTATCTTTGATATGTTTTAGCAACTCGTTGGCTTTGTACCCACATCCATCAATGTCTAAGAACCCATTTATTTTTTCTTACATTTGTTAGTTTTGGTGGGTGGTCGCTGGGACAATGCCTTCCCTCTATTCGGTGGTGGTATTTTGGTTGTCCTTCTTGTATTGGACCTTTTATATGGTGTTTCCTTAATGAGAGGTTCTTTTGGATGATCATATCTCAAGCCTGTCACTATGGCAAACTCTTTCAAGCCAAAACAAACTGGCATGCCACAATAGTTGATCCAGATTTTATCCATCTTTTTGCGCCCCTCTTTCAAATGTTTATCATCCCCCACATACTTGATCATGCACTTGAGAATACCATATACCATGGTCATTTGGAAATGGGCAATGTGGTCCTCAGGCAGTGCAAGAAAGTGTCCAAAGCAACTCTTCTTAAAAAGTTCATCTATGTTTTCATTCTTCATAGTTTTCCTGAAGTCATCAAAAGGTTTTCCCAATTGACATTTAAGTACAAAATCACCAGTTAGTTCTGCAAGGTCATCTATCGGTATCGCAACTTGAAACCCGTTAATACTAATAATTTTGATAGCCTTGTGCTGGGATTTTAATATTAATTCACGCCCTATTGGTGATGCATTATCATCATGTTGATCATCATCCTCTTTCTCACTTTCTTCTCCCTCCTCTTCTTGTGTAATTTCTTCTTCCTCCTCACTTTTATTTTCCTCATTACCATCTACAGACCTTTGTCCACCACCTATAATGTTGTTTTCATATCTTTCCTCAACTTTACTTTTTCCTGACTGAGATTGTTCAGGAAGCTACTCCGAACCCCTCTGTACTCTAGCCTCTTTCGTTAGGTGGTAAGAAGTTGATCCACTTTCACTTTCTTTTATTATGGAAGACATATTTTACCTACAAATAACATAAAAACAAAAATACATTACAATTCATATATGCATAAATTTTTTTAAAAAAATATTACAAACACCACCAACAACCACCACAAACACCACCAATATCAACACCGCCACCACTACCACCAACAGCCACCATAAAAACCACCAGTACCTCCATGACAACCACAAACACTACCACCGATAGCCACCTACACCACCAATGCCACAAGTAATGCCACCACCACCAAACCACCAATACCAACACCACCTCCAATGCCACTTATACCAACACCAACACAAACAGCCACCAGCAACACCACAAATACCATCCAATAATACCACAACAGTCAACGGAACACTACAGATAAAAGTAAGGTTTTTTTGGGTTCTTCCTATGATTTTATCATCAAAAGTCAAAATTGTTAACCCATTCTCGAAGATAATACAACTAAAAGTCTTCTTTTTCATCATTAACTAAAAAGTCCTAATTTTTAGAAATAAGAAAAAATGTAAAACTCTTCTCAAACCCTATTACCTACCAAGACAGAGAAAATGATGGATAGAAGCAAGAATGAAGTTGAAAATAACAACTATGTGATCGAAAATGAGAAGAAAATCGATTTGTTGTAAAGGGTTGAGCAATATGTTGAGTAGTTGTTATCTGTATTGTTGAGAGAGAAAGAAAAGAGCGAGAACTCAAGATTTCAAATGATGAAACATTTTTCCGCAAATGAATTATTTGTATAGGTTGATTTGTATTTTGAAAAAGAATGACAAGTTTTGAAAATATTAATTTGGTCTGAATTGATCTTAATTATTTTTTAAAATTTTAAAAGATATAATTTTTAACTGTCTCATCACAATAAAATGGATTAAGTTCAAATGGAAAACTGATGAATTTTAGGTATTAGCTTAATAATAAGTTAATAAGAATTATTTCAACTCAGAGTGATCGTTTGATAATTCAGGTCGGGAGAAATACAATACCAACGCCATGCAATTGCAAAGACTCAATTGAAGTTGTAGTTGACCCTATCAACTCATCCCTAGTTGTAGCTAAATCAATTTAGGTATTAGCTTAATAATAAGTTAATAGGAATCGTTTCAACTCAGAGTGATACTTCAATTACTCAGGTTGGGAGGAATGCAATACCAACATATACAATTGCAAAAACTCAATTGAATTTATAGTTGTCCATATCAACGTATCCCTAGTTGTAGCTAATCAATTTAGGTATTATCTTAATAATAAGTCAATAGTAATCATTTCAACTCAGAGTAATCATTTGATGACTCTGGTCAAGAAGAACGCAATACCAACATCATGCAATTACAAAGACTCAATTGAAGTAGTAGTTGACCCTGTAAACTCATACCTAGTTGTTGGTTAAATCAATTTAGGTATTATCTTAATAATAATTTAATAGGAATTATTTCAACTTAGAGTAATCATTCGATGACCTAGGTCAGGAGAAATGCAAAACCAATATCATGCAATTGCAAAGACTCAATTAAAGTTATAGTTGTCCCTATCAAATCATCCCTAGCTATAGCTAAATAAATTTAGATATTCGCTTAATAGTAAGTTAATAAGAATCATTTCAACTCAGAGTGATCGTTCGACAACTCAGGTAGGGAGAAACGCAATACCAATATCATATAATTACAAAAACTCAATTGAAGTTATAGTTGTCCCTGTCAACTCATCCCTAATTGTAGCTAAATTAATTTAGGTATTATCTTAATAACAAGTTAATAAGAATCTTTTTAACTCAGAGTGATTGTTCGACAACTCAAGTTGGGAGAAATGCAATACCAACATCATGCAATTGCAAAGACTCAATTAAAGTTGTAGTTATCCCTGTCAACTCATCCCTGGTTGTAGCTAAATCAATTTAGGTATTAGCTTAGTAATAAGTTAATAGGAATTATTTCAACTCAGAGTGATCATTCGATGACTCAGGTCGGGAGGAACGCAATACCAATATCATGTAATTACAAAGACTCAATTGAAGTTGTTGTTGACACTGTCAACTCTTCCCTAGTTGTAGCTAAATGACACTGTCAACTCTTCCCTAGTTGTAGCTAAATCAATTTAGGTATTAGCTTAATAATAAGTTAATAGGAATCATTTTATCTCAGAGTGATCGTTCGATGACTCAGGTCGAGAGGAACGCAATACCAACATCATGCCATATAGTAGACCCTATCAACCCATCCCTAGTTGTAGCTAAATTAATTGAAGTTGTAGTTAAACATATGAACTCAATTTAAATTATATAAAAACAAATGTTCAACCAATTGCAACAGATAACTTATCTGTTGAAATTTATCAAACAGATTAAAAAATTTGTTGCAACAGATTACCTATTTGTTGTAAATTATCAAATAGACGTTGTCATCTGTTGCGACAGATGACTGAGCCATTGGAAATTTTCAAACAAAAATTTTCATTTATTTCAATAGAAAACTTTTATATTTTAAGATCTTTGTTTTTATTTTAAAGCAATTTTCTATCCGTGATAAAAATGATAACTAAGACGCTAAAAAATATTACTTGGATAACTCAAAAATCCCCTCCTTGAGTAGTCTTATCTTGTATTTTCAATATCATCTCATGTCATCATCTTCTCGTTCCCCTTAAAGTTATTAATGAATATTTAAAGCCCATCTCTAGGATTCTCTCTCCTCTTCTTTAGCTATAAATTAACTTAACTCATCTCTCTTTTTTCTTTCAAAATTATCTTTCTCTCCTCTTTAGGGTAATCACAACCATTTCCTTTTTTTCTCTTTTTTCTCTCCTCTTTCGCATGAGGATCCTTTCAGATCTCAACTGATCAATATCTTTTCTCGTCTGAAATAGGTGTTCTGATCCCTTTGGTTTTTTGACATTGCAGGTATGGTTCACTATTATTCTTTCTTTCTCGTCTTCTTCTTTGTATGTTATTTAAATTAGATATTTATATTTTTGTTTTTATTGATTTACCCATTATGAGTATCCTATTTATTGAGAAAATTAAAGAAAAGTTGACTTTTAAGTCTTGAATGAATGAACCGTTGTTTTTTTTAAAAAATATGCAAAAAAAGTCATCTGTTGGGAGAACTTAAAAAGCCTTATTGTTAGTATCATTTTTTTAATGTCTTTTGTTTGTTACTTTGCTGGTGGTGCTGTTATTGGAGGTGTTGGTGTTGTTGGAACATGTGGGGTTTGTGTTTTTGATAGTGTTAGAACATATGATGTTGTTTCTTTATTGTTGATGATATTGTTGATATTGTTTATGATGTTGCAACAGTTTTCTCAACTATTGCAACTAATGAATCAACTGTTCGAACAGACGGAGTAACTGTTGGAAGAAATCAAATCAGTATCAAGGCTGGTTTGATTTATTCCAACAGATGGCCCATCTGTTGCAATATGTCAGCTATTTGTTGCCACAGATGTGTTACTTGTTATAATAGATGACTCATCTATTGAACAGATGAGGAATCTGATGTACCAGATGGGTTATCTGTTGCAACACCTGCTGTAATATATTTTATTCATTCAATTTTGTTTTACCCTTTTGTAATGTTCTTTTTGTTCTTCTCTTATTTGGCATCAAATGTTTTTCTATTGTTTGCAGATAAAAAAAAGTGGTTCAACTTTTGCTCGACCAGTGTTAAAGGCTAGAGTAAAGATGGGTTCGACGGAATAAGCTGCTTGAAGATGGAACCACTTCATATGTGGACGGTATGTATTACTGATCAACCTATCATGAAAACACTTATCCATATATTGATTTTATGAATGTTGGTCTTTACCTATTAGGCGTTAATCATTCAAACAAGATATGGCAGTTTACAGTTAAGATTGTTAGGTTGGAACTGGTAAGGCTAAGGGACCAAGTAGGATGTGTCGATACCTTGTTATGATTTAATAAACATTTTCTAATGTTTATGTGTCAAGTTTGGAGAAGGGTTCAAGTTCTAGGTGGCAGTGTAAATATTTAAATAGTGATTGGTCTAATTTTAATCGTTCAATGGACTTTTGGAAGGCCTTCGAAGCCTCGCACTGCTGCAAACAAGAATGGAAAATAGAAATATCCCTGGTCCAAATTTATATGGATTGATTGCTCGAGGAGATTATTATAAAATAGAAAGTGATTGGGAGAATACCCATGCAGGAAAGGGGATGTGGAAAAGATCATATATCAACTCAGACCTTATTAAGGAAGAAACACAAGGTAGGAAGGAATGTGTAGCGAATCTGGACGATGAAGTTGACATGAAAAATGAAAAAATTAAATGAGTTACAAATGTGAAAGTTTTTCCAGAAAATGAAAATCCATCAGTCCATTTTGAAAAGAAAAATGTTAAAGTGGATTGGAGCTGTGCACTTTGTTAGGGATTGCAACAAGCTAGCATGGCCTAAATGAAGACCCACAAAAAGCAGTACCAAAACTCTAAGGTTTCATCTTTGCGAGCACCGATGGTAGTAAGATTGTCGGTCAGGAACAAAACCTAAACCAAAACCTCATGAAGTAAAAATAAGGGACAATCTAAGATAGCAATTTCTCAAGTTAAACTTCCATCTAATGCCTCCTTTTATGGTTCTTGTAAGACCCCGCAAAATCTTAAGCTTAACTCAGTCCGTTGAAGCTTGATAAGAGGTCTCAGACTTTAAAATTTCAGCTAAGTGTTTACACCTAGATTTATATTAGCCTTCGTAATTTGGTAATCTTATTTTATGACCCTGATAACCTTAAAATATCGATCCTTGGATTAAATTATGATCAGGTGTGTCAATAGGTTACTTCGGGTGAGTTTTAGATTTTTTGAACCTCATTTGAATCATATTCAAGTGGCCAAAATAATGGGTCAACGCGTCGCATCGCGTCGCGTCGCTCATCGCATCGATGAATAATTTTTCCCTAGCTTTTAGTGTAATTTCAGTGAACCAATGTAAACTCAATGCAGCGCGTTGGCCATTGCATCGATTCCATCGACACGGCACATTGCTTACGCACCCTAGACACGTTTTCAGTCATTAAAACTCCATGTCCAAAAGGAAATTTGAGTCATTTTCCCACCCTTAATCAGCCTCAAAAACATGAGATTAACCTACTCTAAAGGCAAAATCTCTCATTCTCTCTCAAATTTACTCAAGAACAAATCCTAAGGTATTCAAATTTCAAGACCAATATTCAAGAACACACCATCAATCTTCACGAATTTACTTACCAAGGTATGTTAGGTGTTCATCCATGGGTTTCCTTCCATCCTAGGAGTTCAAGAACCTCTTTTAAAATTTTAAGATGATTGCTTTCATGAATTCCATGTTGAGTTAAATTGTATTCATGATTATGATTTTATTTGGGTTCTAATCCATGATTAATTAGAAAATTCATGTGAATTAAATAGCATGTGTGTAGTTTTATGTAGTTTCATGTTGGAAACCCTTGAATTTGTGAGTTTGGAATTGTGATCATAATGCTTGCATGTTGACTAGTATTATGTGCATAAACTATGCCCCCAAGTGTTTGATATAATGTTCATGAGAGTTGAATAATGAATCATGACATAATAGTATGTATACAAGTTCATGCCATGCAAGTGTTTGCTAAAGTGCCTCAATGAATGAATTCTGACAAAGTGACTAGTTATCATGTTTTCAAGATTGTGCTATTTTTTACTATCTATGCTACCGAGTCCTGGAGGTATCTAATACCCGACAATCTAGCTTCTACCTAGATACAGTAGTTTTAGCATAGTCTCAGTGATTTCACATACAGTAGTACTCAGTCAGTAACATAAATCAGTATATTCAGTCAGTTAACAGAACTCAGTGAACTCAGTCCAATTCAGTTAGATAGCACGATCAATAACAGTTCCGTCAAGCCTAGTATAGTCTAGAAATCAGTTCAGTGTCTATTCAGTTGGGAGTAGGAGTCATAATCGAGCAAACCCAGGGATGGGAATTCCTATCAGTAAAAAAGATTTGACTCTTAGTAGCCATCCCTATGTTACAGAACTACGTAGCCAACATAGGGTGAGATATCTTCCTGCCAGTCTAGGGTTGATACATCTCGTATGAGTTTTCCTGCTAGCGAGGGTTGATGAAAGGGCTTCCTGCCAAACAAAGTTAACTCATAGCCATTTTTAGTATCCCTTGGCAAGGTGTTAATACCCTTCTAACTGGGGTCACAGGTTGGACCCCAACTCAGTTTATAATCGAGGTATGTCGGTTAGATGATTACTCCCATAGTTTTAGTTTTAGTTTCAGACTCAGTATAAAACCTCAGCTCAGTATCAGAATTAGGACTGTCAAATACAATCACCCAACTCAGTTTAGAACTCAGTTTAGTTCGATAGAATTAGGACTGTCAAAAACAGTCACTCAGTTAATAGTAATACAGTATCAGTAAACTCAGATATTAGTCATTCATTTTTCAAAAATCATTATCCAGTATTAAATATGATCTCAGTTACAGTATACGTAGTTATGTGCATAGCATTGCATAATCAACACTTTACAGCAGTTTTATATGTACATATACTCGCACTCAGTTATATTCATGATTTCTCAGCCAGTTACTATTCATGCATATGAACACTTGTATTCAGTCTTACCTCACCTAGCATACTAGTATATTCAAAGTACAGACGCATACCTTTCTTTTGCGCTATGATGTCTTATATCATAGGTTCAGACGCACGGGCTCCTGATCGTACCTAACAGCCTAGATTATCTATAGCAGATTTAGTGGTGAGTCCTCATAGTTCAAGGATAGAGTATTGTTTCAGTTATCAGTACTTCAATAGTCGGAGCTAGTTGGGGGCTTGTCCCATCAACTCCATATTCAGACAGTTCATTTAAAGGCTCCTCAGACTAGATTATTTCAGACGCTTGTTAAGTTTTCAGTATTTATTTATCAGTATTCAGTGTTTGATTTAAGTTATGAGCCTTATGAAAGATTTAGCCTAGTTTTTGCATTATTACAGAGTTATTATTATTTAGCGATTGTAGCAGGTACTAGTTATAGATTAGCTTATGGTCCTTCGGGATTATGAGCATCGTGTGACATTCGAGGTACAGACTCAAGGCTTTACAAACTTGGTATTAGAGCCTACGGTTCAATAGAGTCCTAGGAATTCTGAAAGCCACGTCAAGTAGAGTCTTGTGCATGGGTGTGTAGCGCGTCACACTTATGAACAAGAGGCTATGAGGCATTTTAGAAAAAGTTTCCCTTCTTTCCGTATTCATATCATGCAAGTGAGCATGAGCTTAAGTTAAATTTCTAATTCTTTTTCCTTTTCATTTACAGATATGCCACCCAAAAGGAATAACGAAAGGAGAATAGGAAACCAGCCATCACCTCCGCCCATTTAGGCAGATCCCCTAGACGAGCTTGTCTCCCACACAGAATTTAGAGAAGATTTCACCACTCTATTTTATTTTGTGGCAGACCAGAATAAATGCCCAGCTTTCATTTCAGCCAACTCAGTGGCCAATACTACTGTAGCTAAAATTTGGGAATTCACCCGAATGAACTCTCTAGCCTTTATCGGGTCTAAGTCAGATGAGGACCCACAGGAATTCCTTGATCAGGTACAGAAAGTCACAGATATTATGGGGTGACTACGAGTGAGAGTACTGAGTTGGCTGTATATCAGTTGCAGGATGTGGCTCACTCATAGTTCAAGTAGTGAAAGGCAGAGAAGGCCAAAGATATAGGACCCATAGAATGAGAAAAGTTTTCCACTATTTTTTTTTGGAAAGATTCTTCCCATTGGAGTTAAGGGAAGCAAAGGTTTTGGAGTTCATTAATCTGAAGCGGGGAAACATGACAGTGAAAGAGTATTCTTTTAAGTTTACTCAGTTAGCCAAATATGCCCCTCATGTGGTAGCAGATAGCATATCTAAGATGAGTAAGTTTGTGTCTGGAGTGTCTAATAGTATGGTCAAGGAGTGTAAAATCGAAATACTGATTAAGTAGATAGACATATCCAGGCTTATGGTTCATGCTCAACAGATAGAGAAGGCTAAGAATAAGGAGAAGGAGAGAGAAAATAAGATAGCTAGAACAAATAGCTTTATCCTCACTCAGCTTAAGTCAGAGAGTGGAAATCATTCTCAGTTCAGCCCAAAATCTTTAGTTCCATCGTCGTCCTTAGCCAGTTCTCTAGTGTCAAAATTTAGAGACGGAAATAAAGATAGGGCACTAGGTCCTAAACCTCAGGGTAGTATTAGCAGTGCACAAAAATATCCCCTTTGCTAGAAGTGTAGTAGAAACCACCCGAGTATCTGCAGGGCTGATAGTGATGTATGTTTCAGATATGGCAAGCCAGCCACAAAGTTATAGAGTGTCCTCGGGTGGGTTCGCAGAGTCAGCATAATTATTCTTTAGCTCAATTCGGTCACCCGAATTAGCAGAGTGCCACTTCCAGTGCCACCAGTGGGCAATGCCCAAATAGGCTTTATGCACTTTAGTCCCGAAAGGATCAAGAAAGTTCTCCTGATGTGGTCACTGGTACGTTATAAGTTTATTATTTTCACGTTTATGCTTTTCTAGATCCAGGAGCTTCTTTGTCCTTTGTAACTCCTTATATAGCTGTTGACTTTGGAGTCAGTCCCAAAATCCTAGTAGAGCCCTTCTTAGTATCTACCCCAGTTGGTAAATCTATTATAGCCCGATGGGTATACAAGAATTGTCTGGTTATAGTATCTTAGAAAGTCATGTCAGCAATCTTAGTAAAATTAGAGATGACTGATTTTTATGTCATTCTCGGCATGGACTGGCTTCATTTATGCTATGCTTCAGTTGACTGCAGAAGAATTGTCCATTTTTAGTTTTCGAATGAACCTATCCTTGAGTGGAGGGGTAGTACTTCAGCACTTAAAGGTTTGCTTATTTCCTACCTAAGGGGGAGAAAAATGATATCTAAGGTGTGTGTCTATCATCTTGTTCAAGTTAAAAACTCTAGTTCAGAGACCCCTAATCTTGAGTCAGTTCCAGTAGTATGTGAATTACCAGATGTATTTTTCGAAGATCTTCCTAGAGTCCCTCCCGAGTGAGAAATTAACTTTGAAATAGACCTTTTTCCCAATACTCAGCCTATCTCTATCCCTCCATACAGAATTGCCCCAGCAAAACTCAAAGAGTTAAAGGAACAGTTGAAAGATCTCCTAGATAAGAGATTCATCGTACCCAGCATATCCCCTTGGGGTGCACCAGTTCTATTCATGCGTAAGAAAGATGATTCTCTTAGAACGTGTATAGACTACCGTCAGCTAAATAAAGTCACAGTCAAGAACAAGTATCCACTTTCCAGAATCGATGACTTATTTGACCAACTTTAGGGTGTCAGTTACTTTTCTAAGATAGACCTCAGATCAGTCTATCACCAGCTCAGAGTCAAAGAATATGACATTTGGAAAATAGCTTTCAGAATTTGGTATGGTCACTTCAAATTCCTAGTCATGTCATTTGGTCTTACCAAGGCTCCAGCAGTCTTCATGGGCTTGATGAACCGCGTGTTCAAGCAGTACTTGGACATATTCATCATAGTCTTCATTGATGATATTTTTGTCTACTCCCGCAGTGAACATGATCATACAGACCATCTCAGAATATTATTACAAACTCTCAGAGCCCAACAGTTATCCGCCAAATTAAGTAAGTGCAAATTTTTGCTAAGGTCGGTAGCTTTCCTTGGTCATATAGTTTTCGATGATGGCATTAGAGTTGATCCTCAAAAAATCAAAGCAGTGAGAAACTGGCCCAGATCTATCTCTCCGTTAGATATCAGGAGTTTCTTGGGTTTGGCTGGCTATTACCGATGGTTTGTTAAAGTATTTTCATCTATTTCATTCCCCATGTCCAGATTGACTCAGAAGAAAGTCAGTTTTAGTGGTCAGATTCTTGTGAGAAGAGTTTTCAGGAGTTAAGGACTCGACTCACTACAGCCTCAGTTTTGACTTTACCAAATGGTTCAGATTGATTTATTGTGTATTGTAATGTTTTTAGAGTTGGTTTGGGGTGCATTTTGATGCAGAGAGATAAGGTCATAGCCTACACCTCTATATAGCTTAAGCCTCATGAAAAGAATTACCCCACTTATGATCTTAAGTAAGCAGCTGTCATGTTTACCTTAAAGATTTGGAGGCATTATTTGTATGGGTTACATGTGTATGTGTTTACAGACCACAAGAGCCTATAGTATATGTTTTCTCAGAAAGACTTGAACCTATGTCAGAGAAGGTAGTTAGAGTTCTTGAAAGACTACAACATGAGTGTTTCGTATCATCTGGGCAAGGCCAATATAGTGGCTAATTCTCTTAGGAGGATGTCTATGGGTAGTGTTGCTCACGTGGAGGATGGTAAGAAGAAGTTAGTTCAGAAAGTTCATCATCTTGCCCGACTAGGTGTCTGATTAGTCAATTCAGCAGAGGGTAGCGTATGGGTGCAGAATAGTTTAGAATCCTCTTTGGTTTCTGAGATAAAACAAAAGCATAACAGAGATCCCAGTTTAGTTAAACTAAAAGAGTTAGTCAGAGATTATAAAGTAGAGGTTTTCTCCTAAGGGGAAGATAGTATGTTATGCTGCCAGGGTAGACTATCTGTGCCATATGTGGGCAGCGTGAGATAGAGGATTCTTGCAGAGGTGCATGGAGAACATTACTTAATTCACCCAGGGGACACTAAGATGTACCGCAATTTGCGAGAGGTCTATTGGTAGCGTGGGATGACGAGAGATATTGTAAAGTTTGTGGCTAAGTTTTTTACATGTCAGCAGGTCAAGATTGAGCATCAGAATCCTATTGGGTCTATGCAAGAGTTTAGTATTCCCACATAGAAGTGGGAGGAAGTGAAAATGGATTTTGTGATGGGTTTTCCCCGTACTCGCCGCTAATATGATTCAATTTGGGTCATAGTAGACAGGATGACCAAATCAGCTTATTTCTTACCAGTTCATACCTCTTATTTAGCCGAGGATTATGCTAAGCTCTATATTATAGAGTTGGTCATATTGCATGGAGTTCCATTGTCTATCATTTCAGATAGAGGTACGCAGTTCACCTCTCATTTTTGGAAAGCCTTCCAAAAGGGTCTTGGTACTCGAGTTTACCTCAGTACAGCCTTTCACTCTCTCAGACAAATGATCAAGCAGAAAGGACCATCCAGATTCTAAAAAATACGTTATGAGTTTGCGCCATTGACTTTAAAGGTAGTTTGGATGACCACTTTTCTTTAATTTAGTTTGTATATAATAACAGTTATCATTCCAGCATTCAGATGTCTCTGTTTGAGATGCTCTATGGGAGGAGATATAGATCCCCCATTGGTTGGTTTGAAGTAGGTGAGGCCGCAGTGGTAGGGCCTGACTTGGTATTTGATGCCTTAGAAAAAAGTTTAGTTGATCAGGGAAAGGCTCAAGACATCTCAGAGCCAACAAAAATCGTATGCTGATGTGCGAAGAAAGGATCGCGAGTTCGATATTGGTGACTTTGTGTATTTAAAAATCTCTCCTATGAAGGGAGTAAAAGGGTTTGGCAAGAATGGGAAACTCGATCCCTGATATGTCAGGCCTTACCGAATTCTCAGCTGTTTTAGAAAGGTAGCTTACGAGCTTGAGTTACCTTCAGACGTAGCTTCAGTGCACCCAGTGTTTCATGTCTCCTTGCTAAAGAAGTGCATAGGTGACCCAGCAGTTGTAGTCCCGATAAAGGGCATTGATGTCCCAAACAGCCTCTCTTATGAGGAAATTCCAGTCGAAATTCTCGATTTTTAGGTTCACAGACTAAGGGACAAAGAGGTTTCTCTAGTTAAAGTTCTTTGGAAGAATCAGTTCGTTGAGGGAGCTACTTAGGAAGCAAAAGAAGATATGTGGACCAAGTATCCTTACCTCTTCTTTGCAAACTTAGACTCAGCTCAAGATAACAGTTTTCCTTGAATTTACTTAGTTCCATGCTCAGATTACCTTTACAACTTTGTGTCGGTTTAATTGCATAATATTCTCATATCATGCATGCCTTCGTGAAATAGCTCAATCATGTGTCATGTGTTCATAAATCAGTCATGCTTCAGTTATGCATGTCAGTATGATAGTTCAGTATATCAATAGATTTAGTTATGAAATCATGCTTTAGTTGTGCATGATCAGTATGTAAATTCAGTCAATTAGTATTCTCAGCTTAGTTAGTTTTATTCGAGAATGAATGTTCCAAAGAGGGAAATATTGTAAGACCCGCAAAATCCTAAGCTTAACTCAGCCCGTTAAAGCTTGAAAAGAGGTCCCCAGACTTAGAAATTTCAGCTAAGTGTTTACATCTAGATTTATTTTAGCCTTCATAGTTTGGCGATCTTATTTTACAACCCTGATGACCTTAAAATATTGATTCTTGGATTAAATCATGATCAGGTGTGTCAATAGGTTACTTTGAGTGAGTTTTGGATTTTTTGGACCTTATTTGAATCATATTCAAGTGGCCAAAATAGTGGGTCGACGCGATCTCACTGCATCGCATCAGCTATCGCATTGACAAATAATTTTTCCCTAGAATTCAGTGTAATTCCAGTGAACCAACGCGAACTCAATACGGCACATTGGTCATCGCATTGATGGCATCGACATGACATGTCTCTCATGACGTCACTAGGCACATTTTCAATCATTAAAACTCCGTATCCAGAGAGGTATTTGGGTAATTTTCCAACCTTAATCAGCCTTAAAAACACGAGATTAACCTATTCTAAAGGTAAAATCTCTCATTCTCTCTCAAATTTACTCAAGAACAAACCCTAGAGCATTCAAATTTCAAGACCAATCTTCAAGAACACACCATCAATCTTCACTAATTTACTTACCAAGGTATGTTAGGTGTTCATCCAAAGGTTTTCTTCCACCCTTGGAGTTCAAGAACCTCTTTTAAAATTTTAAGATGATTACTTTCATGAATTCCATGTTGAGTTAAATTGTATTCATGATTATAATTTTATTTGAGTTCTAATCCATGATTAGTTATAAAATTCATGTGAATTAAATAGCATATGTGTAGTTTTATGTAGTTTTATATTGGAAACCCTTGAAGTTGTGAGTTTGGAATTGTGATCATGATGCTTGCATGTTGACTAGTATTATGTGCATAAACTATGCCCCCAAGTGCTTGATATAATGTTCATGAGAGTTGAATAGTGAATCATGACATAATAGTATGTGTACAAGTTCATGCCATGCAATTGTTTGCTAAAATGCCTCAATGAATGAATTGTGACAAAGTGACTAGTTATCATGTTTTAAAGATTATGCTATGTTTTTACTATCTATGCTACTGAGTCCTGGGGGTATCTAATACCCGATAATCTAGCTGTTACCTAGATACAGTAGTTTCAAGATAGCCTCAGTGATGTCACATACAGTAGTACTCAGTCAGTAATAGAACTCAGTATATTCAGCCAGTTAACAGAACTCAGTGAACTCAGTCCAGTTCAGTTAGACAGCACGATCAGTAACAGTTCAGTCAAGCCTAGTACAGTCTAGAAATTAGTTCAGTGTCTATTCAGTTGGGAGTAAGAATCATCACCGAGCAAACCCAGGGATAGGGGCATTCCTGTCAGTAAAAAGATTTTGACTCTTAGTAGCAGTCCCTGCATTACAAAACTATGTAGCCAATGTAGGTTGAGATATCTTTTTGCCAGTCTAGGGTTGATACATCTCGTATGAGTTTTCCTGCCAGCGAGGTTGACGAAAGGGCTTCTTGCCAGAGAGAGTTGACTCATAGCCATTGTTAGTATCCCTTGGCAAGGTGCTAACACCCTTCCAAATGAGGTCACAGGCTGAACCCCAACTTAGTTCATAATTGGGGTATATCGGTTAGATGATCACTCCCACAGTTTCAGTTTTAGTTTCTAACTCAGTATAAAACCTCAGTTCAGTATCAGAATTAGGACTGTCAGATATGGTCACCCAGCTCAGTTTAGAACTCAGTTCAGTTCTACAGAATTAGGACTATCAGAAATAGCCAGTCAGTTAATAGTAATACAGTATCAGTAAACTCAGCTATTAGTCATTTAGTTTTTAGAACTCATTATCCAGTATTAAATGTGATCTCAATTACAGTATACGTAGTTATGTGCATAGCATTGTATAATCGGCATTTTACAGTAGTTTCAGATGTATATGTACTTGCACTCAGTTATATTTATGATTTCTCAACCAGTTACTATTCATGCATATGAACACCTGCATTCAGCCTTACCTCACCTAGCATACCATTACATTCAAAGTACTGACGTATACCTTTCGTTTGTGCTATGATGTCTTATATCATAGGTTCAGACACATGGGCTCTTGACCGTACCTAGTAGCCCAGATTATCAGCAGCAGATTTAGTGGTGAGTCCTCATAGTTTGAGGATAGAGTATTAGTTCATTTATCAGTACTTCAATAGTCAGAGTTAGTTGGGGGCTTATCCCATCAACTCCATATTCAGAAAGTTCAGTTAGAGGCTCTTTAGACTAGATTATTTCAGACAGTTGTTTAGTTTTCAGTATTTATTTATTAGTATTCAATGTTTGATTTCAGTTATGAAACTTATGGCAGATTCAGCCTAATTTTTGTGTTATTACAGAGTTATTATTATTCAGTTATTGTAGCAGGTACCATTAATGAGTTAGATTGTGGTCCTTCAAGATTATGAGCACCGTTTGACATTCGGGGTGCAGACTCGAGGTGTTACAGTTCTAGTCTGGTCAAAGGCTGTGGAAATAACAAAGCATAGGATTTCTGCCCAATTTCAGATATTTTTGCTTCTACTGCCATTGACCTGATCATCACCACAAACAGAAGGTATGGAATACAAGTTAGACTTCAGAAATTGACGCCTTGTCTTTTCTTATTTTTACTTCTGGAGTTGTTGGTTTAGGTTTCATTCTTAACTAAAAATCTTACCAATCCTCTGTGCTCGCCAAGCTATTTTCTTAGAGTTCTGGACCTACACTTTGTGGGTCTTCATTGAGGCCACGCTCGTTAGTCGCAGTCTCTAGAAAAGTGTCCAGCTCCAGTCCTCTTGAACATTTTTCTTTTTCAATATTTGAATACACTTTCACATTTGAAGCTCATTCAGTTTTTTCATCTCTCAAGTCAATTTCGTTGGCCAGATTTGCTAGAAGTTCCTTACTTGCTTCCCTGTGTTTTCTCTTAAACAAGGTTTGAGATGATATATGGTCTTCTCTACCCCTCCTTTCCCGTAAAGGTATTCTCCCATGAACTTTCTATCGTATAATAGTCTCCTCGAGCAACCCATCCATATAAATTTGGACCAGGAGAATTTCTATTGGTTTTCCATCCTTTTTTATTGTAGTGCGAGGCTTCGGAGGCCTTTCAAAAATCCATTGCACTATTAAAATTGGTCCAATCACTATTTAAATGTCTATAATACCATCAAATATTGATCCCTTCTCAGGCCTTGACACATAAACATGAGCAAAATCGTCATTAAATTGTAACAGGGCATCGACACCACCTTCTTGGAACCCTTCAGCCTTATCAGTTCACACCTATCAAACTAAACTATAAAATACAGGATCTTGTTTGAAGGATCAATGTCTAATTGGTAAAAAAACTGCATTCACAAAATCATTGTACTTTATGTGTGTGTGTCACGACAACCTGAACAATAATACATAACTCCCACGCATAAAAGTGGATCCATTCATCTGCACGCACCTTATTCTTCCTACCCCATCAATGTCAGATAGTGTTTATTCTTTACTTTCCATGGTTAAAGTAGTGTAGAAGACTACGGAGGCTCAGAGGGTAACCATCTTCAATGTCAGAGGACTACATGCATGTAAAAAAAAAACAAGTGCAACAATTCATGACTTTTTACCTTTTTGGTTTTCCAATCTATTTTTTATATTTAATAAAACAGTCACCAATTTGGATTAATTAAGGTATGTGATGACTATTAAAAAAAAGGCGAACAGTCGTGACTTTTTGTCTAACATATTTAGAACAGATGATGAATCAAATTCCCTATCTGTTGCAACTGACGAATCAGCATTTAGAAGAAATCAAAACATCTCCTCCAACAGATGGTCCATCTGTCGTAATAGATAATCCATATGTTGCAACAGATGTCTCATCTGTTACAACATACAGACCATATATTACGACAGACGGGTTATCTGTTGTGACAAATGGACCATCTATTGCAACATCTCAATAATAACGGTTGTTATTAAGGGAGAATTTGAAAAGGTGAGAAGTTTGAATATAAAAGAAAAAGTTATTTCGTATTACAATGGAGCTGAAAAGTCATGCCTTTTTGCCTAACACATTCAGATTCAATCCTCTATAAATATGTTTCTCCTTAATCTTCATTTTACTCCACTTTATTTATTATTTCTTGCATTTTGTGTTTTCGTATTACATCTTCAACCACTTCTCTTAAGAGAGTATATTCCTTTCTCGTTAAGGTAAGTTTTTTTGGTGTGTAAATCTACCAGTTAGTAGTATACGTTGTATTACATTCGGACTCTTTTCTTTACTTTTGAGTTTATTTTTTTAATCATTTCATGCGTGTTCTAGATATGGTTGATCCTGTTTGGGACATTTCTATTCTGCGCGACACCGTACGGAAATTTCAGAGGTAGGTTAATGACCTGCAGAGGGAGTTGGTTGCCCTGAGAGCAAGGATGTTCAGAGAGATGCAGAGGCAGATGAGGGCTTGTTGCTGACGGTTAACGATTGACCGACTGGAAATAATAATAATGATGATAATGATAATAATAATAATAATAATAATAATAATAATAATTAGAATGTGTTTTTTCTTTTAGCGTATGTATTTTAATTTTTCTATATTGGATCTATACCTAATGGATTTTGTCTTTCATTTAATGAAAAATTTATTTTTGGTCGACTATGGCTTTTTAATTTTATTTTTAATTTTCATTCTTTCTATTTTTTCTTCTCAATAAATATGTCGACGGTTGGAGGTAAGGAGCAATTTTGAATCCAGTAGCAATAGTAAGAATTTTTGAGCTCTTTCAATAGATGGACTATATGTTGAAACAGATTGGTCATCAGTTGGGTTTCTATCAGCAGATTATCTATCTATTGCAACAGATTTGTTATCTGTTGGAGGAAAACATTCCATTCTTCCAGTTAATGTCCATCTGTTGCAACAGATGGGTAATTTGTTTAAAATAATTTTGTGGTCTGCTGTATTTAGTTCCTGTTTTACCTCTTTTTATTGATGCACAAGTTATTAAGAAAGATATTTTATATAATAAATGATAACATTTACGTTCACAATAATGAGTTAAATATATAAAATTCCATAACAACCAACACCATAAGTTTTTGCAATTACAACGATCATGGTTGATTACGATCTAGGCATGTAGTTCTTTTGTGGTCAGCCTTCTTACATATGGAGCACTTATTTCTTCTTGATGGAAATGATTCTCCGATTCCACGTTTTCTCTTATATGGCCTTCTTCCGAGTTTGATAGTGCTTGGGTCAATATATGGAGGAGGTATTAATCTCCCCAAAAGCTCTGTAGGAGCAACCTAAGATTCTTCGGGAGACACCAGAGTAATATTCCTACTATATGCCCTTTTATATTTTTACACCGAATAATATGTAGATGAGTACTCATAAGTTTTACTTCCATATTTTGCACTGTATTGAGTTTGAAGCGCTGCCATAGTATGTGGTCAGGGTATTTGTCCAAGTCAAAAACTCTGCATATACAAGATCTTGTTTGAAGATAGACCGTAGCAACATCACCATAACCGTTGATACTGAACTTGTAATCTGCTATTGGATGAGAAAATAACCTACTCCCCAGACTGATGTTCGTTGATATTATATTTTTCGCTACTAGAACAAATTGGGTTCCTGCGTAGTTGAACTCAACACGTCTTTCATGGAAAAATTTATCATACTTCTCATTTATTATTTCAAGCCACGATGTGAAATTCTCTTTCATCGCCAAATAATGAATTCACCGATTCAGCTATGTTTGATGTCATAATTTTGCATCTATACAAAAGAATCACTTAATACAACATCATACTAATCTTGTACCTCTAACAAGATATTAAATTCATAAGAATGTACCTATTTGTCGGACAGTATGCCTGGCTCCATCTCTCAAAACCGCATGCATGAGATGCTCTACTGCCTTGGGATGCATATCCATTATTTGATGAAATGGTCTAAAAACTCCTCTCTACTATATGCTTTAGCTGCTTTATAAAAAAGGGTCACGGTCCTTTCGATGTGAAAGTTGGTTCGAATGTTCTCTCCAAGATGCCTGATGCAACAACCAAAGTGAGCTGAAGTGAAGAAAATTGAACCCATCTTTGGAATACTTGGATGCCTATCCGAAACAAAACACAACTCTTTAGTATCTTCGACACAGCTTCGCAGTTGTACAAAAAAAAATCTATAAGAGGCATCGCATTCCTTGTCCACTACATAAAAAGCAACAGAAAAGATGTGATTCTCCGCATCTTGCACCACCACCGCTAGCAGAATTCCATTATACCTGCTCCTCAAGAAGATCCCGTTGACGTCTATGCTTTTCTCAAATATCGAAAACCTTAAATCCAAGTACCATAGGATACAAAAAAAGTACTTGAACCTTCCGTTTTCATCAACATGCAACGATGTCTAACTTTCATGATTTTTGGACTCAAGCATATAATGATAGGCATCGAAGACTGCATACTCGTGCTCGTGTTTTCCCCTAACCAATTCCTTGGCAATCCACATGGCCGTATATATCTTTCAATAACTGACCATGACATCCAATTTCGTAAGGAGTTAATTGGACATATCCCTTGTAAAAAGGCCTTTGCCATTGGGGAATCTATTCTTAAAATATTCACTGAGGACCTTTGCATTGGCGTGAGGATTTTGGCCCGAAATATGCTCCGAACCACATGTGTGATACTTTTCATGTGTATGAATGGCGAATCTATCAGAACTTAAGTACTTCACCGCTCTCAACCACCACTTGCAATTCGGATTAGCACATCTGTAGCAAAAGACTTTGCTCGAATTAATCACCTTCATTATTCTGAAATCTTTTTTCAAGCAAGAAATAAACAAAGTAGTAGAAAGTTCTTTCTTGTCCTTGAATGATATTCCAATGTAAAAGCCGGTCTCATCATCTTAATGATTGCCAGATTGTGTCGATTGAGAAGAATTGTCCACCATATTGTTCGTAGCAACGGGCATAGGTGTTTAATCATCATTTAGAATATTCATGTCCAAGTCATCCAACCTATCATCAAAGATGTCTTGTTGTTGTTCTTCTTCTACATTTTGGTTCTCATTCTCTCTCATCTTTTCAACCACGTACACCCTTAACACCGGCCTGGGTGAATTACTAACATAACCAAGCAACTAACCCTAATCGGTTATCTTGAAAAGTAGTACCCTCTGATTTTTGAACGAGCTATGCATGTAGCTGATGACGAGTTTTTTCGGTTGACATTTCAGTCCACAAAAGATGATGATTAAGTTCACAAAATCATCATATGAAACATCACTTTGGACTGTCATAGCTATCGTCTCTAGCATTTCGCCCTCCTTCAAACGCCATACATATCGATTACTCTTCTCGATCCATTGACCATGACAATCCACCCCTGCTGTTATAGATCCCTCCATTAGTGGTACCTAAATACAGTCATTTGTTAATAATGATATCATAGTAAAATTAACGGTGATTTCATATTGTCGTAACATAAACTTCACAAGATGTGTAATCTATTGCAACATGTGAAAAATATGTTGCAAGAGTTAAGTGATCAGTTGCAACAGATTACTTACCTGGTGGGATTCATGTTACGCTCATGAAGCTGATTTCAACAGATGAGTCATATGTTATAACAGGTGAATCATATGTTGCAACCAACTATACATCTATTGAAGCATCTGTAGGATAGATGTTACAGTACTAAGGAACCTTTGAAGTTGATTCCAACAGATGAGTGACATGTTGTAACAGATAACTAACCTGTTGCGATAGATATTTACTCTGTTGCGACAAACGACGCGTCTGTTGGAATTGAGTTCAGGTTCTATTGCAACAGGTTACTAATCTGTTACGATAAATATTTACTCTGTTGCAACAGACGATGCGTCTGTTGGAATCGAGTTCAGGTTCTGTTGCAACAGGTTATCAATTTGTTGCGAAAGATATTTACTCCGTTGCAACAGGTAACTAGTCTGTTGAAACAGAAATTTAGTCTGTTGCAACAGATGACCATCTGTTCGATTCATGTAATGACACTATCGAACCATAAATATGGATCCAACATATGAGTCTTCCGTTGCAACAGATGACTCATTTGTCACAATAGATTAGCGTTCTGTTTAAACAGATGGCTCTTATGTTGCATTCATGTTCGCGTACTATCTACTGTTGAAAAAACAGCACAATAGCAATTACCCAGACGACAAATTCAACTAAAAATCATAATTTGATTTACCTAAGTCTCCTATGAAGTAATGCCATAGTGGAAAGTGATGTACGAAATAAAATTTGACCTAAGAAATTGGTCAGATAGCAGCAGTAGCGGTAACAACAATAACAATGGTCAAGAAGAAGAAGATAAAGATGATAATGAAGTAGAAGATGATGATAACGAAGAAGATGATGATAATGAAGTAGAAGATAATGAATAAAGCAACAACAAAAATTGATAAGAGAGAGAAAACAACAATGAATGAGAAGGGAGAGAGCGCACATTTTTTTCCTCCGTTTACTATTATATTAGGTTAACATTTAGATCAAAATATAAATTTAAAAACTTATGGATTATTCTCAAACTTTTCTAATTTTCTTAATCTATAATAAAATAATTACCACCTCTACTCAATTATTACGGCTTAAAATCACATGTACCTCATTTTCAAACCTTTTTATCACTTTTAGCTGAAAGCTCCGAACAACTTGAAACATTCTCACGTATTCACTTGCCTAGTAAAATATCATTTCTCTCTTTTTCCTCTAAGAAAAAGTTTACTATACATAAATTAGGAAAAGAAGAAACAGGTAAGGGGATGAATCGAAATTGAACCTCACCATAAAAATTCAGGTTGTTAATCAATTGAACCAGTGACAATCTAACATCCCGACTAATAGAATATCCAGCAGGAATCTGCTTTTTGAAAAAAAAAAAAAAAAAAAGAAGATTATTGTTAGGAGAACACCTCATTCATTTCAATTTCCAACTAACTTAACAAACCATTGAATTTTGTTTTTTGGTCAAACTACAAATTTCATGGAAAAAATAAGAAAATCCAGTTTTTCATAGGTAAAGATGATGAAGAAAATCAACAAAATTTGTGTAGCACTTGGCTTTCATTTTTTTCTTGTAATAGTTGCAGCTACAAAGCCAATACCATCAACATTGGATGGTCCATTCAAGCCAGTAACTCATAGATTTGATCCTTCATTGCGTAAAGGCAGTGATGATTTGCCAATGGACCATCCAAGACTTAAGAGGAATGTTACTTCATTTTTCCCAGAACAGATTGCTCTTGCCTTGTCAACAGATTCATCTTCAATGTGGGTTTCTTGGGTCACTGGTATGTGGTATATCATGTTTTTACTCTTCTCTGTTTCTTTTTTTTTTTTTGTGGGGGGGGGGGGAGGTTTAAATTGTAGGTGGAGGATGATATTAGGGGGTAGAGGAATCAAATCCTCTGCAATAATGTGAAAGTTAAAAGCAGTCAACCAACTACGCTACTAAGATTTCTGTGTGTGTTTAATTTTGTTTCTTTGATTAGCTACTTTTTCAGAGAAGAAATAATACCTAGCTCTTAAATCTTGTTCAGATCACTTAATTGCTAGTTACAATTCTTCCCCCCTTGTCCCCTTGTTGTTCTATTTTTTTCGGAATCTTTACATAAATTGCCAGGCAGATTTACTGTTTGCTTTTTCTAGTTGTTATATATAAATTATATATTGATTATACATGATCATATACATATTAAACGTGAATTATACATTTGTCTGCAATTTTTTGTTTATTCAATGGATGGATGGCTATTTAGATTCGTGGGGAGTTTGGGTGTTTGCTTGCAGTGTGTTAACCAGTAGTTTTTGCTCATATTCCATATATTTATTACTCCTTCCATCTCAGTTTGTTTGTTTGATTTTGACTTGGCATGAAACTTAAGAAGTAAACAGACTTTTGAATCTTGTGGTATTAAAACTAAAAGATATGTAGAATGTACCAAAATGTATTTTAATCTTTTTATCTTAAAATGTCAGCTGGAGAGTTAGAACTGAGTTGTCAAAAAGGGAAAGAGGCATTCTTTTTCTAAACGGACTGAAGAAGAAAGTAAGACAAACAAATTGAAACTGAGGGAGTAAAATATTTGTAATATATTTGATTGTGAAACTATTTATTAGTGTATGTTAACTTGAGATTGCTATAGCAACTCATAAACTTCAAATCCTAGATCCGTCTCTATATGCTTGAGCTGACTGAGGTTCCAACTTTTGACCTTGGTGGCTGTTGTATGGTTCGTAGGGCTTTCCCAGATCAAAGGAATAATGTATACCAATTGAAATATCACTATTTTCACTTAGATTGATTTAATTGATCAAATTATTTAAGAAGTTGCCTTTATGCATGTAAAAGTATTAATGCAATCTGGTCACTTATAGTCAACTTTGGTAAATGTATTGCACTAAACATGTACAAGGGTGGGTAAACTGTTGGAGCAGGTCAAATTGCGCTGGAACTGTGCAAATTTTATACTGTCATTACGAAGAACTTAAGATTTATTACTGTTTGTTGTATTGCTTTTGGCTTTTTGGTTTTGGAATGGCTGTATGCTGTTTTCCTTTAGGTTGGTTTTCTTTGTTCATGTTTTATTATATTCTTTCCATGGTTGATTTATAACTCTTTTGTATTTTAAATTTGGCGGCTTCCAGTTGGTTTTAAGAGATCTTAAACCAAGATGTATACCAATTGCAATATAGCAAGTAATTTTTGTTATGGGTTTAATTGTTCAAGTTGTTTTAAGTAGTTTGTGATTTCTTGTGGTGCCTTCTAGGGGAAGCTCAGCTTGGTCTAAATGTGACTCCACATGATCCAAAAACAGTAGCAAGTGAGGTATGGTACGGGAAGGAAAGTGGGAAGTACTCAATGAAGCAAAATGGGGTTTCGGTTGTTTACAGTCAGTTGTATCCATTTGAAGGTCTATGGAACTACACCTCTGGCATCATTCATCATGTGAAGATTGATGGTAAGATTTTCCACAGAAACTTTCTGAGTTGCTTCATATGTTCCCTTGGCTCACATATCTTTTTTCTGTTTCCTGCTTCAAATTAAGATCCATGTCGATGAAAAAATTCATTCTTGCTAATATTTTGGCCACTTTAAATCTGTTAGTTTACTAGATGCTGAGTATATATGCAATGATGTATATGTATACATGACACTGGTTGCCTCTGAATTACGAGACCTTGAAGTGTAGGAAAAATATAATTGATATATATGCTGTTCTAGTTCTACAAAAGAGATTCATGAATGATGCAAGCTTTCCTATGCTGTCACATATTACTGCTGCTCCTATTATCTCTGATTAATCAATAGGGTGGAGCATAAGCTAAACTATGCGCTTTTGTTTATCTTTATAGGGTAGATTACTCGCAGGACGTAAAGGATCGTAAACATAATAAAACAAACAATGTTGTTTGTGTGGAACTCAAATCTCCAATAAACACTAAGCAGAAATCTAAAACTGTAATTGTTGTAAGTAAACAATGGGTCAGTGTATCGGTCATTTGCAGTCCAGTTCATTCCTTCTTTTCTTTTCTTCTTTTTATAAGTAGTAATCAGGTTCAGTCTATTAATTATTCTTTTAGCGGCATGTGGAATGTTCATTCATCAGAATGTCAAAATAAGAAACCTCATCGTATTTTAGCAGTTATATGAAAAAAGTAACTGTAATTATGGAGGATAAAATTTCTAACTCTTTTAAGGATTGGCACATGTCGGATGTACATCTAGGTGGATGCCATTATTATTGTGTGATAACTAAATACTCTCTTTACTGTCCAGAAATCAGAAGTTTCTTTTTCTTCTGTAGGTGTTGAACCTGAAACAAAGTATTACTACAGATGTGGGGATAGTTCTTTAGCAGCAATGAGTGAGGAACTTGAATTTGAGACCTTTCCATTGCCTGCCCCTAATAAGTATCCACGACGAATAGCAGTTGTTGGCGACTTAGGTCTTACAAGCAATACAAGTACAACCATTGATCATCTCATAATGAATGATCCTTCTATGATATTGATGGTTGGAGATATAACTTATGCGAATCAATACCTTACAACTGGTGGTACAGGAGCATCATGCTATTCTTGTCAGTTTCCAGATGCACCCATAAGAGAGACATTTCAACCTCGATGGGATGGATGGGGAAGGTCATCTATTCTTTTCTTTACATAACTAATCTCCTTAGTCTTTTAAAACCTTTTAGCCCTTTCTCTATATCTTCCTTGACAAAGAGTCTCCCATCTTGCACCTGTTGTTATTGTTGTACAATTGTCTTTGCTATAGCGTATTGCTATGAAATAGTCTTTGCTCTGCAAATATGCCTTGCAATTGAATTTCTACTGATGTTCTCTCTTTAATTCTTTAATTTCCAATTCTTATCTTGAGAATTTAGTTGAAGAAACTAAAAGGCGTTTTCATCTTTATAGCAATTGGAAAGGAAAAAAAGATGAATTTCTTATACTAGTGATGCAGAAAAAAAACGTGTGCCACTGGAAAATGCCATTTTGTTATAGCTAGACATGTTATGAGCACAATCATTTGAAGGGCCAATTGCAAGGACAAGCTAGGTATCTATTGTGATGATATCATTTGTTACTGTCTAGGTGTCTATAGGGCATACTATATGCATATATATGTAACTTTTGAGCAAGAGGGATGCAATCGTCTGTTTCCGGTGAAGTTCGTGTATATGCTAGTTACACCATTCAGTGCTCATCAAATAGATACATTCTGGCTATGAATTACAATCTACTAAACATCATATTATACATGCCTATGAGACAGAAAATGAACTGTTAGAAAAAGGAAAAGAAAGAGACACACTGAAAGTAGTTGGTGGTTTGGAAATATTTTGACAGGAATGTGATTTTCTAAGGTGCTTTCTCAAGTGAATGAAAGGTTTCAGTGGAGAAGTATGAATTGAATAAACTGGAGTTGCAGGTTTATGGAGCCGTTAATCTCAAGAGTTCCAATGATGATTATTGAAGGAAACCATGAGATTGAGCCTCAGGCAGCGGGGCTGACATTCCAATCATACTTGGCTAGATTTTCTGTTCCTTCAAAGGAGTCTGGCTCCAACAGTAATCTCTACTACTCTTTTGATGCTGGAGGAGTCCATTTCATCATGCTAGGAGCCTACGTTGACTATAATCAGACCAGTAAGTGATTAAATTGCTTAAGTTAATAGTTAATACATCATTTTTCATTTTTCACTTTGGTATCTTCAGTCGGTGCCTATTAACTTCCAATATTTGAGGTATACTTGCATAAAAAAGATCATGCTGCAAATATGATGGATTTTTTAAAACTTTGTGGAAATATACTGGGTATGTTGTTGTATATCAGGTGCTCAGTATTCTTGGCTTCAGGATGATCTGGAAAAGGTAGATCGTGGCGTGACTCCTTGGCTGGTGGCTGCATGGCATGCTCCTTGGTACAATAGCTATTCGTCACACTATCAAGAATTTGAGTGCATGAGGCAGGAAATGGAAGAAACACTATATACATATCGCGTTGATATAGTTTTCTCTGGTCATGTAAGCTGAAATAAACTCCTAATCCAGGCTATAGATAAGCAAATTAATGACCTCAGTTCATACGAAATTTTCTAACACAGCCTATCTAAACAGAATTACCAATCATTTCCCTTGAGAAAATTTCAATTAGGACTTATCTGGCCTTAAAATAATAAGCTATTTTTACTTCTGTTCTATCTTTTATCAGATGATGTTATAGCTCATAAGAAATATTTCTAGTGTAATTCAAAAATGCATGTTTATGTAACAGTTGACAAACCTTATTACGATTTCGTCATGAAAATACAGGTTTCTCATGTTAAGTTGTGTAAATTTATCTCAGGTGCATGCATATGAGCGAATGAATCGAGTCTTCAACTATACCTTGAATCCATGTGGCCCTGTTTACATAACAGTCGGAGATGGTGGTAATATTGAGAAAGTTGACGTTGATCATGCAGATGATCCTGGGAAATGTCCTTCACCAGGTGACAACATTCCAGAATTTGGAGGTGTATGTCACTTGAACTTTACCAGTGGACCTGCCAAAGGAAAATTTTGCTGGAACAGACAACCAGAATGGAGTGCACATAGAGAGAGCAGCTTCGGCCATGGGATACTGGAGGTAAGCCAGAGCCTCAACTGTATAACTTTTCTTATTCTAGAGGCAGTTATCGAAAGGAAACATATGCAACAAAAACGGATGATTGATGTTGATTGAGAATTTGATGATGTATAAAGGAAATGGCAAGTATGAACTGCATCCAGTCCTAAATCATTCTAAATGTTGTAGTTCTTTCTCTCTTGGCTGCAAGACGAGAAACTGGGTAGAGAGGTAATCAGATAATAGATCCTCCCCCTAGTCATATCCTCTTTCAGACACTCTTTAACTTAGTTCTTTGTCTTAATTACCATTATCATCTTTTTTTTTGTTTCACATTCTCTTCTTCATTCATACATGCAGATGGTAAATTCAACCCATGCGTTGTGGACTTGGCACCGCAATCAGGATATTTACCGTGAAAACAGTCATGGTGATCAAATATACATTGTACGACAACCTCAATCTTGCTCTGTTGCCTCAAAGGTACCCTTTCATCTACCTCAAAGGTGATTGCGGACATTATCTTTTTTCTTTTTCAATAGGTACTTGATCAACAATGGGTTTACTCATGGAATCTTCAAATTATACAACAAAGTGAAATAGTTATGGAACAGGAATATCTAGTGATTGGTTATATCACAAACTAGAAACTGTTACCACTGGTTTGAACATTTCTTTCAGTGCTTGGGTTAAATTCCCCATGTTGCATAATGGCACAAACTTACCCATTAGTTCTCAGAACTTGCAGGGAATCTTAGCTCTGGCCATTCATTATATAGGTGTTATAGAGTCTCCAATAAGGTTATATGGTTCGGAGGGCTATAGTCCAAGGAGGATATCTCTCAGCAGCCTAACTCGCACAGCCATATTATCAGAATATAAAAAAGTAACACTAACATATTGTTGCTGTCATAGTAATTACTACAAATATTCACCAAAAGTATTTGAATTTTCTATTACTGCAGTTCTCTTATTTTTCTTCGGAAAATCGCTGTAAGGACTTCTTGGCTAGTTAGTCATTGTGATTTTTTTTTTTGGTTTAAACTACCCGGTGTCCGGTACCCGTTTTTTAGGAGTCCGACTATATCCGGATTCGCCCCGCGTCGGGCCCCATTTGGGGGGGAGAGCTCCCAACAGAGTGCTTGTCCATACCCAGGGTCGAACCCTCGACCTCTGGGTAGGTTTGGGCAGCCCCTTTCCGCTGCGCCACCACTGCTGTTGGTAGTCATTGTGATTGGCTGATTGCAACTTCAAAGCAAATGATTTCCACCTACAATAATCAGAACATGATGTTACCACCTTGCAACGGCTCTATTTTTTTCATTATCATATGTTCAGAACACGAGTCTCAAATCTACTGTTCGCTAAAGTTCCTCTTTTTTTCTTAACAACTGTATTATTGCATTGGTACTGAACAGGATAGAAGGTTGAGTCCATCAATACCACCGGTGTTGGACATTGCAGCTGCACGAGTATCCTCTTTTCTTTATTACATAATTTTGCCCGTAGTTATCCTCGTAGGCCTTCTTAGCAACCACTGAGTAATTGGAAGTTGTGACATAATTTGCTTACACTATAGTGATCTTGCTACTGAGATTACATATGTTGGCGTTGTCAATAGCAGATTGTACACTACAGTATTGTTAATATTCAACTTCTGTACTATATGTATCTTTCGCTTTTGGAAAGGCAACTGGTATTCTGATAGACTTTTCTGTGAAAACAGTAAATAAGATGTTTTACGATAAATGGTGAATATGTACACTTTATCATTTGCATTTGTATACAAATAAGTGTATGAATTTATTGTAGTTTCTTGAGTCTAAAATATATAAATATGCAATGTGTTATTCAATGTAAATGTATCACTAGTATTTGTATTTCAAATTTATATAAACAAGTATCATTTGTATGCGTATGGTTCAAGTTGTATAAACACGTACCATTTGATACAAATGTAACATTTGTATTTGTATATTTTAACATTTATATTTATATATTTTATCATTTATATTTGTATTATCAATAAAATACAATTTGTATTAGTGAATATAAATTGTCAACTTTAAAAATACAAATGACATTGTCAAGGGCAAATTCATATACGAATATAATTTGCGGTCAACTTATAAATACAAATACAAAATAGTTCTTTAAATATAGATGCATTGACGAAAATAGAATATCAATACAAATAAAATGAAACCACAAAATATAAATATAATATACAGTCGATTATAAATACAAATACAAAACAGTTATTTAAATTACAAGTGTAAATTGTATGAAATATAAATGATGGTGTGAACTATAAAATATAAATACACGTGTGAACTATAAAATACAAATACAAATGTGAAATATAAAGTATAAATACTAGTATGAACTATAAAATATAAATACAATTATACCAACGAATATAAAAAGGGAAACTTTCAAAAATAATCTATGTTTCAGCAAAATGAGAGTGATTTTAGTCTAACTTTCAAAATTATAGTTATAGCCTTTCTTTTTTTGCTTCTTCTTTTCGTTTCTTTTTTGTTTCCTTCTTTTTATCCTCTTTTCTATCTCTTCCCCCTGGTTCTCTTTCTTCTTCTTCTTCTTTTTTTCTTTTTTTTCATTTTTTTTCTTTTTTTCCCTCTTTTTTTCTTTTTTTTTTGTATTTTATATTTTAATTTTTTTATACTTTTAAAAAATATGATTACGTCGAGTACAAATCATGGATGATGACCAATACATCATAATCACTCATTGTGTTTGTATTCACTACTCACTAGCATTTTTTTTTACTTTTTAATTTTTTTCAATTTTAATTTTCTTTTTCGTTTTTCGTTATTTCTTTTTGTTTTTTTTTTCTCTCTTCTATCTATAACTTCTATTTCTCTTTTTTCTCCTTTTCCGTTTTTTTTTTATTTTTCCTTTTTTGTATTTTTTTCTTTTTTGGTATTTGCTTTCACATTATTTTTCTTTTTCATATTTTTCTATTTTTTGATTCCTTTCTTGTTCTTTTTTTCTTTTTTTTCTCTCTCTTTATTTTTCATTTCTTTGTTTTGTTTTTTTTATTTTTTTATTTTTTTCTTCTTCTTTAATTTGTCTGTAGCTTATATTTCTCTCTTTTTTTTTAATTTGTTTATATTTTTATTTCTCTTTTTTTAATTTTATTTTATATTTTTATATTTTTGATAAATATGACTATGTCAAGCATAAATCATGGATCATAATGAAAAGACCACAATTGTTTATTGTATTTGGATCGCACCATTCATTGATAAAATTGTATTTGTATTTATAGTTTACATTTGTATTTATATTTTATAGTTCATGATATCATTTACATTTTTGTATTTGTTGATACAATTGTATTTGTATTATAATTTGCGCATCTATTTATATTTATATTTTATAGTTCGTATTTCTATTTGTATTTTATAGTTCACACTTGTATTTGTATTTTATAGTTCTCGTCATTATTTATATTTTTTTAACATTTACATGTGTATTTTAAAAAACTATTTCGTATTTATATTTTATAATTGATTGCATATTATATTTGTATTTTGTGGTTTCATTTTGTTTGTATTTGTATTCTTGATGCATTTGTATTTTTAAAAGAACTATTTCATATTTGTATTTTGTAATTGATTGCATATTGTATTTGTAGTTTGTGGTTTCATTTTGTTTGTATTTGCATTTGTATTCTATGTTCGTTGATGCACTTGTATATTTATAAGAACTATTTTGTGTTTGTATTTATAAATTGATCGCATATTGTATTTGTATTTGAAATTTTACTTGTTTTATTTGCTTGTATTTGAATTTGCAGTGGACAACATCATTTATTTTTTTAAATAATTGAAAAAGAATTATAATTTTTCTTTCTACGAACACTTATATTTATATTTATTGATACGAATTGTATTTTATTAATGCATATTGAATAATAAAAATATAAATAATAAATTATAAAAATACAAATGTTAAATTATAGAAATACAAATGTTACATTTGTATCAAATGATATATGTTTATACAACGATACTTATTTATATACAAATACAAATGATAAAATTGAATACAAATACTAACGACGCATTTGCATAGAATGACACATTTTATATTTATATATTCTAGATTCAAGTAAATACAATTAATTTATTTATATATAATAAATTGTATTCACGGCTGAATTATTCAAATACAAATAATAAATTTATTTAAAATTATATAATATGATATGAATAAATATAAAATATAAAAAATATATAAAATATAAAATACGATAACACCACCAAAAAGAGAGAGGAAAGAAAAAGAAAAAACAAAAAAAAAAAGAAAAAAGAAAAAACAGGAGAAAAATGACCCCAAAAAAACGAAAAAAGGCCGTAAAAAAAAGGAAAAAAACAAAGAAAACAAAATAAATAATTTTGTTTTTCCCCATTTAAATATTCATTCGCCTTATAAAAATCCACACCTTGAATCAGGGAATATAATGTTGTCCCTTCGGGGACATCCGATAAAAAAAAAATAAAAAAAATCAGGGAGCAATGGGAAACGAGTATAGCAATTCACTGACGTTATATTAATAACACATACGTAACAACAAAGCCCGTCTAGCTCAGTTGGTAGAGCGCAAGGCTCTTAACCTTGTGGTCGTGGGTTCGAGCCCCACGGTGGGCGATATTTTCTTTTTGTTAATCTTTTTCTTCTTTCAATTTCTTTTGGTTTAAGATATGCTTCAACCAATTTCTAAGGCAAGGGAGTTTTTATCATTTTCTTTTTGTTAATCTTTTTCTTCTTTCTTCAACTAATTTCTAAGGCTTTTGTTAATCTTTTTCTTCTTTCAATTTCTTTTGGTTTAAGATATGCTTCAATCAAATTCTAAGGCTAGGGAGAGGAAGAATCGTGACCTCGATCAGGTCAAGTGCAGTAAGGGGGAGGATGGTAGAGTGTTGGTGGAGGATGTTCACATTAAGAAAAGATGGCAGTCGTATTTTTAAACGCTCTTGAATGATAAAGAGGATAGAGTTATGATGTTAGGGGAGCTGGAGCAATCAGAGGAGCGTCGTGATTTCAATTATTGTAGACGTTTTAAGGTGGAGGAGGTCAGAGAGGCTGTTCGCGGGATGCGAAGGGGTTGGGCGAAGGGGCCTGATGAGATCCCTGTGGTGGGATTCGAGCCCCATGGTGGGCGTTTTTATCATTTTCTTTTTGTTAATCTTTTTCTTCTTTCAATTTCTTTTGGTTTAAGATATGCTTCAACCAATTTCTAAGGCTAGGGAGTTTTTATCATTTTCTTTTTGTTAATCTTTTTCTTCTTTCAATTTATTTTGGTTTAAGATATGCTTCAATCAATTTCTAAGGCTAGGGAGAGGAAAAGTCTTGACCTCGATCAGGTCAAGTGCATTAAGGGGGAGGATGGTAGAGTGTTGGTGGAGGATGTTCACATTAAGAAAAGATGACAGTCGTATTTTTATACGCTCGTGAATGATGAAGAGGATAGAGTTATGATGTTAGGGGAGCTGGAGTAATCAGAGGAGCGTCGTGATTTCAGTTATTGTAGACGTTTTAAGGTGAAGGAGGTCAGAGAGGTTGTTCGCAGGATGCGAAGGGGTAGGGCGACGGGGCCTGATGAGATCCCTGTGGTGGGATTCGAGCCCTGTGGTGGGCATTTTTATCATTTTCTTTCTGTTAATCTTTTTCTTCGTTCAATTTCTTTTGGTTTAAGATATGCTTCAACCAATTTCTAAGGCTAGGGAGTTTTTATCATTTTTTTTTTTGTTAATCTTTTTTCTTCTTTCAATTTCTTTTGGTTTAAGATATGCTTCAACCAATTTCTAAGGCTAGGGAGTTTTTATCATTTTCTTTTTGTTAATTTTTTTCTTCTTTCAATTTATTTTGGTTTAAGCTATGCTTCAATCAATTTCTAAGGCTAGGGAGAGGAAGAGTCTTGACCTCGATCAGGTCAAGTGCATTAAGGGAGAGGATGGTAGAGTGTTGGTGGAGGATGTTCACATTAAGAAAAGATGGCAGTCGTATTTTTATACGCTTGTGAATGATGAAGAGGATAGAGTTATGATGTTAAGGGAGATGGAACAATCAGAGGAGCGTCGTGATTTCAGTTATTGTAGACGTTTTAAGGTGGAGGAGGTCAGAGAGGTTGTTCGCGGGATACGAAGGGGTAGGGCGACGGGGCCTGATGAGATCCCTGTGGTGGGATTCGAGCCCTACGGTGGGCGTTTTTATCATTTTCTTTCTGTTAATCTTTTTCTTCTTTCAATTTCTTTTGGTTTAAGATATGCTTCAACCAATTTCTAAGGCTAGGGAGAGGAAGAGTCGTGACCTCGATCAGGTTAAGTGCATTAAGAGGAGGATGGTAGAGTGTTGGTGGAGGATGTTCACATTAAGAAAAGATTGCAGTCATATTTTCATAGGCTCTTGAATGATGAAGAAGATAGAGTTATGATGTTAGGGGAGCTGGAGCAATCAGAGGAGCGTCGTGATTTCAGTTATTGTAGACGTTTTAAGCTGGAGGAGGTCAGAGAGGCTGTTCGTGGGATGCGAAGGGGTAGGGCGGCGGGGCCTGATGAGATCCCTGTGGTGGGATTTGAGCCCCACAGTGGGCGTTTTTATTATTTTTTTTTTGTTATTCTTTTTTTTCTTTCAATTTCTTTTGGTTTAAGATATGCTTCAACTGATTTCTAAGGCTAGGGAGAGGAAGAGTCGTGACCTTGATCAGATCAAGTGCATTAAGGGGAAGGATGGTAGAGTGTTGGTGGAGGATGTTCACATTAAGAAAAAATGGTAGTCGTATTTTCATAGGCTCTTGAATGATGAAGAGGATAGAGTTATGGTGTTAAGGGAGCTGGAGCAATCAGAGGAGCGTCGTGAATTCAGTTATTGTAGACGTTTTAAGGTGGAGGTGGTCAGAGAGGCTGTTCGCGGGATGCGAAGGGGTAGGGTGACGGGGCTTAATGAGATCCCTGTGAATTTTGGAAGTTTGCTGGAGAGAATGGTTTAAGGTGGTTGACTGATTTGTTTAACGGCATTTTCAAGTTGGCGAAAATGCCCAACGCATGGAGGTGGAGTACTATAATCCCTCTGTATAAGAATAAGGGTGACATTCAGTATTGCAACAATTATCGGAGTATTAAGTTATTGAGTCACACTATCAAATTTGGGAGAGAGTGATCGAGTTGAGGTTGAAGAGGATAGTCTCTATTTCAGAGAGTCAGTTTGAATTTATGCCCGGAAGCTCGACGACGGAGGCAATTCACCTGGTTCGAAAACTGGTGGAACAGTACAGGGAAAGAAAGAAGGATCTATACATGGTGTTTATCGACTTGGAGAAAGCATACGACAAAGTCCCTAAGGAAGTTCTTTGGAGATGCTTGGAGGTGAGTGGGGTCCCGGTGGCGTATATCAGAGCAATCAAGTACATGTATGATGGAGCTAAGACCAAGGTGAGGACGACGGGTAGTGATTTTGAACATTTCCATGTCCTGACAGGGTTACATCAGGGATCTACTCTTAGCCCATTTTTGTTTGCTTTGGTGATGGATGTGTTGACGCGGAGTATTCAAGGCGATGTGCCCTGGTGTATGCTTTTTGCAGATGATGTGGTTTTGATTGTTGAGACTCGAAAGGGGGGGTGTGAATGATAAATTAGAACTGTGGAGAGAGACTCTTGAGTCCAAAGGGTTCATGTTAAGTAGGAGTAAGATCGAGTATTTGGAATGTAAGTTTGATGGCTAGAGAGAGGGGGATGGCGTGATAGTAAGGCTGGAGTCTCAGGTGGTGTGTAAGAAGGATAGTTTCAAGTATCTTGGGTCCATGATTCAGGGGAATGGTGAGATTGACGAGGATGTCTCTCACCGTATCGGGGTGGGATGGATGAAGTAGAAGCTCGCCTCAGGGGTGTTGTTTGATAAGAAGGTGCCACCCAAGCTTAAAGGCAAATTTTACAAGGTGACAGTCCGCCCAGCCATGTTGTATAGAGCAGAGTGTTGGACAGTCAAGAACTCTCACATTCAAAAATTGAAGGTGGCAAAAATACGGATGTTGCGTTGGATATGTGGGCTCAGTAGGGGTGATAAAGTTCGAAATAAGGCTATCCGAGAAAAGGTTGGAGTGGCTTCGGTGGAGGACAAGATGCGGGAGGTTCGTTTGAGATGGTTCGAACACGTGATGAGAAGGGGAACGGAGGCACCTGTTTGTAGGTGTGAGAGGCTTGCTTTGGATGGTTTCAGACATGGCAGGGATAGGTCGAAGAAGTACTGGAGAGAGGTGATTAGGCGAAACATGGAGCAATTATGGCTTACTGAGGACATGACCCAAACTAGGAAAATCTGGAGGACGCGTATTAAGATAGAAGGCTAGTGCCATTTTGGGTAGGTAAGGTAGGGCATTACTTGGTGGGTGTAGTATTCTTATTATGATTTCTTGTTGCTTGTAGTATTACGATTATTTACTAGTCTTTGTTTACTCTTTCCCTGTATGTGGCGTCTTTATGTTTTGTCTTGTTCCAAGTTTTTGATATGACTTTGATTACTATTCCTTGTCTTGAGCCGGGAGTCTATCGGAAACAGCCTTGCTACTTCTCCGGGAGTAGTGGTATGGATTGCGTACATCTTACCCTCCCCAGACCTCACTATGTGGGAATACACTGGGTTTGTTGTTGTATATGCTTCAATCACATGTATTTAATATGCCTCAATCACATGTATTTATACATAGATGGCTAATAGATTTCACATTTCTCATTAATCACTTATTGATTTCTTCTTAAACTGATAAGTCTTCCTTTTCCATTTCCTTTGCATTGTTGCTGATTGTCAAGTTTGAATTTGCTATCAAATCATAAAGTTGAAACGAAAACATACAAATAACGTACTATAATCGGATCTAGCGTGGTTGATGTATACCGTATACTCAAGCTTACCTCAACTTTGTGAAGGTAGAAAGACTGCATTGGATAGAACCTTAGCTCAAGTAAAGCATGTCAAAATTAGCAATAGCTGGAGAGTGGAATTATCAGATCATGAAAAGTACACGTTGGTCCTCCATTGTAGCTGTGCATAATACACACTCTATGATATGCATGCTTCAAAAGTAATTGTTGAGAAAACCTGGTCAGAAATTATACAGCATTTCTCGATTTCTCTGATTGTTCCTTCAATCAAATACACCCAAGTTTGTAGGGAGCTGTATTTGAAGTGAGCAATTTATATAATTACTTTAAGAAAATATGCACACATTATATTGTAACACCACGTCTAGTATATATACAAGAATGGATGAGCATATTTGAGAACTGCCTTCCTTTTTTTAGAGATAAACTAAGAAATTGTCTGCCCTCAAAAGCACAATAAAACCTCAACAGAACAGAGGAAAGCTGACCTTTGATCAAGTGGCAAGAGCACGACGAGTGCTATGTAGGTTTAACACATCATGAGTTCAAACACGCTGCAGACAAAAGCCTGATGGTTAAGGGAAGAGAAGTAGAGGAGTGAATCCATTATCCACGGAATTTAGAACTACCAGCTGGCGTCAGGGATCTCTCGATTACCAAAAAACAAGACATATCAACAGAAGAGAGAACACTAAAATGTACTGTCCTAGAACTTCACTCCTCTTCCAAGGGAGACTAGACTTCAGATATCAATAGCCAAAAAAGAGAAAAGTCTTTACCGTCTGTCTACATTAGCAGTGCTTTGATTCTATCCTACCATCTGACCACCCCCTCCATACACCCTTAACCATCCAGTCGTGATAGCCTAGTTGAAAATGTGATAATTGGGCATCACCTTTTCATGTCTTGTAAGAGAATTCATTCTTGAACTCCTTGGCAAGTTGTTCCCTAGTTTCTGTCTTAGCAGCCAACACAACATCATCAAGGAAACCTCTCTGAGGAAATTCTTCAGGTACAAGAGTTCGATATATCTCAAACTGCTCATCCGCTTCTTTCTTTTTGTCCAACAAACTGTAGACTATTCCCTGCACCAAGTACCAAACACGATCAGATTCGAGAACAAAGATATCTGGGGTTCACTGCCCCAACATTGAACTTTCTCTAAAAGCTCTTTAATAAGAAGACGGGCATCACCTATGAATCGAAATTAATTACACTCGAGAGATCTTGCTGGATATGCATGACACCTGCTTATTCCTTAACCATGCACCTGTCTTTCCTCATTATGCACTAAACTTGCTATGCCACCTTTTGTCATCTATATAAATTTTATAATTACTAAAATTTTTTGTTGCCCGAGACCATGTTAATCAGTGACCATCTAAATCCACAGTATATCAAGCATTGCATAGAGTACATACTAAACAGCATTTTATCATCATTCTTTTCAGTTTTACTGATCTCATAATATGTGAACCTTGGTTCAAATTTCTAACCATGATCAAATTACAAGATCAATTATCAAAATCTCTTAAGTATTCCAGTGGGCCACTCGAGTCTACAAGGATGCACAAAAACAATTTCTCCAGATGTTAAGCTAACTAAGAGGGCTACAATTTGCTTGTTCTTAACATATCCTTTTCGAAAGCTCACGAATCAAGAACTGAAGCTCAAACATATATACCTGGCACAGATAAGGCCTGAAGTCTCTCGGATTCTCTTTGACAAGAAGTTGAAACTTTTGTAAGGCCTCTTCTAACTCACCCTGCAAGACATGAATGAATGTAAGAGAAGAGAAGCAGGCTGAGCAAATTTTATCCTCCCTTTTTTTAGGTGGATAGGCGATGACAAGCTGGAACTGGGTCGGTCCTCTGACTGTCAAAACATGAATAAGAACTGGTGCTATCATGAACTTCACTGGCAAAGAAAACCTCTTAACTTAGCATAGGTAACATGTTCGGACAACCTATTACTCGCAAAGTGAGACCATTATGCAAATGGCCAAAAGAAATCAAATTTAGCAGGTGTACTTCAAACCATTACCTTAACGACATGCATTTGTGCGACTAATATTTTTATGTTTCTCTCCTCATTGACTCTTTTCTCCTTGCGAGCAACTTCTAGAGCACCATTCAGCATCTCAAAAACAGCAGGACCTTCAAAGTTTTTGTGCATCACCATAGCTAAACCCTGGAACAATTCAATAGATCGATAAACTTATATAAGGAAAAACTTATAATCATTAACTTAATAAGGAAAAACTTATAAATCATTGAGAAAGGATGTATTCTACTTCTAATGAAATCTCCATACCAATCATAACAAATTAATTGTGGCAAATGAAAGAAAACGGGCCAAGCAAACATCAGCAGAAGCTTCGAACTCACTGCCTAGAAATGCATGCCCATTCAATTATAGAAGTAGAGAGAAAACAGTGAAGAAATCACCCCTGCTCTTTGTTGCTGGAATCCTCATTGATCTGGACACCAGCGACAAAACATGTGGACATAGTGATATTTTGAAATACACAAAAGACTAGCTAAATTTGACCATCATTTCTGACGCAATCATACTTAATACTCATATCTAGGGTGCATCAAATTGCTTAGTGTCATCAGTTAGCAAAGATAAGTGCTTGATTCTGGTTACTTACAAAGTCCACCATTTAGATATGTATGTTTACACTTATTTTCCTCCTCCATGCTGAAAATTTGTGGCTATCCTTCAAAGAATTGCTTCTTCATTCTAATGGGAATGGTATTTTCAAAATGAAATATGACTGAAGTTCAAAATATTCTTGTCTCAGGTTGGCATCCACTGCAGGTATATAACTGAAAAGTCTAAAGTTATACAAGAAACAACAATTTGAAGGCATAGTAAACCCTAAGAATCCAAACTCAGATAACACTATAGATTAACTGACTAAGGTAGAACTGCTCTCCTCAAAGAAACTTGAGTTGTATTTTTACACCATCGTGTAAAAGCTTTAGCTTAGATGAAAACATCATGATAGTCTTCATACAAAGTACACATGATTATCATGTGTTTCTTGAGCATTGATTTTCCATTACACCAGGTAGTACCCCTAGTGTTAAGAACATAGCTCGCATCACAAGTAAGCCATCGGGCTTCTGGAGAAACCTGTGAAAAGAATGCAAGCTGTGAGGTGGTTAAGAGTGGAGCTGTCACAGTTTGTGGTTAGTAAAATGCTGAGTCAGCTAAGTACTACAGCTGTCAAGGGAAGTTACAATTGTACTGTATATAAATAGCAATGTGTGTATAACAGAATAAAGTGCGTGAGTAGTTAATCAAAAATAAAAAATCTCTCAATTGTTCAGTTTGCTCATCTCTTCCTCTCTTTACTTCTTCCTCTATCTCTGTAACTCTCATGGATTCACTTTACTGGTTCACTGTTTCATTGCTTTTATGTCAGTAGTTATAGAAGATTGAGTCCAACTGAGTGAAATTCACATGGTATCAGAGCGGGAAGAATCCACTTCAAGTTTCGAAACTATGGCGGAAGAAAAGATGGATCATACGCATCCACTGTATTTGCATCCGTCCGATACACCTGGTTCAATCTTAGTACCAGTGCAACTTAAAGGATCGGAAAACTATGGATTGTGGAGAAGATCCATGAAACTAGCTCTGCAAGCCAAGAGGAAGCTATGGTTTGTGACAGGAGATTGCAGAAAAGAAAACTATCAAAAGGAGCTGCACGAGCATTGGGAAACTTGCAATGTGATAGTTTTGTCCTGGATTATCAACACTGTATCGAAGGATCTGGTCAGTAGCATTGTTTATGCTTCAAATGCACACCATGGGTGGGAGGATTTGCACGAAAGTTTTGATAAAGTGAGTAGAACTCGAGTTTTCCAGCTGCATAGAGAGATCGCAACAATATCACAAGGAACTGATTTTGTATCAGTTTATTTCACAAAATTGAAGGAATTATGGGCTGAATTTGATGCAATGACTCCTTCACCTGATTGTGGATGTGCTAAGGCGAAAGAGTATGTTGATTATTTGCAGCAACAGAGACTACTTCAGTTTCTTAGTGGATTGAATGAGGTTTATGATCAATCTAGGAGACAAATTCTCATGAAAACCACGGAACCGACCTTGAACCAAGCATATGCAATGATTATTGATGATGAGAGTCAGAGATCAAATCCTTATCCAGCATTGACAGTTCGAGCAGAACCTGGTTTTAAACCATTAGGAGGAGGTGATCTAAATCCAATGGCTATGCAAACAGGAAGAGGATAGCCTTACAAAGGTAAAAAAACCTTTCATGCAGTGTGGTTTTTGTCATAAGAAGGGGCACGCAAAGAGCCAATGCTGGAAGATAATTGGGTATCCATCTGATCAAAGTGGAAAGAAGCAATACACAACAAATTATGCAGGAATGCTTGGAGGAGATACAAAACGATCATCTGAGGAAGGAAAGTACAACCATTTTACAGAGGATCAGTATACGTAAATTCTGGAGATGTTGAACAAAGGAAATACAGTAACAGAGCAGAATTTGGAAGAGAAAGATGTGAACATGACAGGTAAATTAGTATCACTAATGACAGAATTATCGTGTAGAATGGATAGTTGATTCAGAAGCTTCACATCATATTTCTGCAAACATAGATACTCTAAATAGTACAAAAGAGTTGTATTCTGACAAAGATGATCAAGTATGTATGCCTACTGGAAAAAAAACTGCAATTACACACATTGGTAATACATCATTATTAGGTGGTTTGCAAGTTAAACATGTGCTCCATGTCCCCGAGTTCAAGTATAATCTCTTATTAGTATCAAAATTGACAAAAGAACTCTCCTGCTCTGTCAAATTCTTTCCTGATTTGTGTATTTCAGGATCTTTACAGTGGCAGGGTGAGGGGGATTGGTGAGGAGAGTGAAGGCTTGTATGTCATCAAGGATAACAAGGATGCAGAGTGCAAAAAGGTCATCTCAAATACAACCACCGGGGAGCAGACAGTAGTAGATGGAAGCCTGTGGCATAAAAGACTAGGACATGCATCTGTTAGCACTATGAAGAATGTAAAATACCTCCAAAATAAAGTGTTAAACATAGCAGTAAATACTGATTTTCTCTGTCCTATAGCTAAACAAAGTAGACTCATTTTTCGCAGAAGTGTCACCAGAAGTGAAAGTCCTCTCAGTCTATTACACATGGATGTATGGGGGCCATATAAGCACCCTCCATATGACAGAAAACATTACTCCCTCTGTTTAAAAAAGAATGACCTACTTTCCTTTTTAGTCCGTTTTAAAAAGAATGACCCTTTTCCTTTTTTGGCAATACTTTAATTTCAACTTTCCACATGGCATGTTTAGGACCACAAGATTAAAGGGCATTTTGGTACATTTGACACAACTTTAATTTAAGGTCACAAGATTCAAAAGTCTTCTTTATTTTCTTAAATTTTGTGTCAAGTCAAAGTAGGTCATTCTTTTTGAAACGGAGGGAGTACTTCTTAACAATTGTAGATGATAATTCAAGGTACACTTGGATACATTTGTTGCAATCTAAGAGTGATGTGATTGTTATCTTGAGGAAGTTTCTTTTATTTTTGAGAACACAGTTTACATGTTCTGTTAAAACAATAAGAACAGATAATGGAATTGAGTTCTTTAACAAGCAAACTGATGAATTGCTTAATGAATATAGGGTAGTTCATCAAAGTAGTTGTGTTTATACCCCTCAGCAGAATGGAGTAGCTAAAAGAAAACACAGATTGTACTGGACATTGCAAGAGCTTTGAAGTTTCAAGGAAGTATCCCAATAAGATTTTGGGGAGAATGTGTGTTGACTGCAGTATACATCATTAACAGACTTTTTTCTGAAGTATGGAAAGGGAAGACACCATATGAGATGTTGTATAATAGACCACCATTAGTTGCTCATCTGAGAGTGTTTGGGTGTTTGTGTTATGCAATAACACTTAACACCATGGACAAATTTTCACCTAGAGCAAAGACTTGTGTATTCATGGGTTACTCAAAAACACAAAAGGATAAGCTGCTAGACATTTCCTCTAACCAATTTTGTGTTTGCAGGGATGTAGTATTCAAGGAACATATATTTCCATTTGATGTTGATTCTACCACTGTTGAAGTATCTCATCGAGCTCATGACAGGGGGATTGATGTGAGTAGTCACGATCTTGAGCCGCATCACTTGTCATTACCAAGCCCTGATATAGCAGTAGTAACAGAAAATAAAGAACTTGATATAACAACAACAAAAGGTCATGAAGCAGGTTATGAAGAATCTGACAATAATAATAGAGGCACTGAGTCTCATGGAGAATCAATGGACAACTTAACTGACTTGGCTGAACACATGGAGACAATTCCAGATCAAAGTGTTGACTTGATTACAACAGAGACAAGGCCTACTGCAGAGGATATGGAAACACTCATTGCTGCACCTCAAGTCATCGGTAATATTCCCACTGAAGTCAAAAGATCTATAAGAAGCACTAAGGAGCCACTAAGGCATCAAGATTATGTTTTCACCAAGAAAAGGGCCAATGGAACAGTGAAATATTCCCTATTCTTGGCCAATATTTCAGCTCTTACAGAACCTAGTAGTTTTGCTGAGGCTTCTAAGGATCAAAGGTGGGTTGAAGCAATGAGATTGAAGGTTAAAACCTTGGAACACAACAACACTTGGCAAGTAGTAAATCTTCCAAAAGGGAAAACTATCATTGGCTCAAAATGGGTGTACAAGATCAAGTATAAAGCTAATGGAGAAGTAGAAAGATTCAAGGCAAGATTGGTTGCAATGGGGTACAATCAAAAGGAAGGACTTGATTACCATGAAACCTTCTCTCCAGCTGCAAAAATGGTTAGAGTGAGATCATTGATTGCATTAGCTGTTATGAGAGGTTGGAATGTGTGTCAAATGGATGTGTACAATGCTTTCTTACAAGGTGATCTATATAAAGAAGTATACATGGAACTACCACAGGAATTCAGAAAGCAAAGGGAGAATATGGGGTGTAAATTGATGAAATCATTATATGGTTTGAAGCAAGCATCAAGACAGTGGAATATCAAGTTAACTGATGCCTTGACAGAGGTTGGATACAAGCAAAGTCTATATGATTATTCTTTATTTACCAAGAAACAAGGACAATGGTTTGTAGCAGTCTTGGTTTATGTAGATGACTTGTTGATCACTGGAAATAAAGAAGAATTCATAAAGGAAACGAAAGAGGTGCTGAGGCAGAAATTTAAGGAGAAGGACCTAGGTGAATTGAGATATTTCTTGGGGATAGAAGTATTAAGGTCAAGTAAGGGAATCCACTCCAATTAATTTCAGATTTAAGATTAGGATTAGGAGGTGCCAAGCTAGCAACTACTCCTATAGATCTGAATCAAAAATTCACTTCAGAGGAACATGATAAATATGCTAGGGTAACAGATGAACCAGTACTAGAAGAAGTCACAGAGTACCAAAGATTAATTGGAAGATTGATCTACTTAGCAGCTACAAGACCAGACATTGCGTTTACTGTGCAAACATTAAGTCAATTTATGCAAACACCAAAAAAGTCTCACTGGGATGCAGCAATAAGAGTTGTGAGATATATCAAACAAAGTCCAGGAATGGGAGTTTTGTTAAGTGGCAAAGGTGAAGATCAATTGACAGTTTTTTGTGATGCAGATTGGGCATCTTGCCCAAACACTAGAAGGTCAGTGACCGGCTATGTAATAAAATTTGGTGAATCTTTGATCTCATGGAAATCAAAAGAGCAGCAAACAGTGTCAAGGAGTTTTGCTGAAGCAGAATATAGGAGTCTGGCAGCAACTACATCAGAAGTGACTTGGTAATTAGGCCTGTTTGGAGAATTGGGAGTTAATGTATATTGTGATAGCAAAGCAGCACTACAGATTGCGGCAAATCCTATATTCCATGAGAGAACTAAACACATAGAAATAGATTGTCACTTTGTGAGAGATAAAATAAAGGAAAGATTCATGCAGAGCACGTTTGTACTACAGATCAACAAATTGATTTACTAACTAAAGGACTTGGATATGCACAACATAGCTATCTACTGAGCAAGCTTGGAGTTCTTAACATTTTACATCATGCAGCTTGAGGGGGAGTGTGAAAAGTAGGTCTGTGCAAAGTTTGGTACAAATCGTTAACCCGAACCGTTAATTTGCTTATCGGGTTAACGGGTCGGTTATTTTAAATAGCGGGTCGGGTTTCGAGTTGGTAATTTTTGCTATTAGTTTATCGGTTTGGGGTACGGTTTATATGGTTTTTTTATCGGGTGGCCCGATAACCCGATAAATGGATAGGTGTGCGTGATTTTTTATCTGCAAATGCGGCACATACACCCATACCCACTGGCCCAAGTCTAATTATTCAGTTCACAATAGGGTTAGGGTATTATTCTTTCACAATTAGAATTTCACGCCTCTCACTCTCAATCTCTCACTCTTTCTCAGTCACTACTCGCTACTCTCATCTCCGATGTCACTCTCTCTCAGTCACGAAAAATTGTTGTTGCTGACATGATTGAACTTGTGCCGAAGATCGAACTTCAAATTCAGCCGAAAATTCAAGAGTCTGTTCGATACTCACATCTCTGATCGAAAATTAAAGGTCAAAAAATTTGAGGTAACCCTTTTTCTCCATCTCATTTGCATGTTCACTAAATGGCAGTCTGGAATGTGAACCACTGCGACGATGTTGAATGGCCGCCGGACGGTCAATTTCCATTTGATGTTTTTATATCAAAGAAGTATAAGTCTTTTTGGGGTGCTGGAAATATACAATTCACCGATATATGCTGTTGGCAATTTGTTCTTCAGAGTTGACCGTCGTCAATCGAACAAGGTAAGGTAAGAAAAGAACCTTGCATTTGGTTTCTAGTTTATAAAATTTGCACACTGAATATCTGATTTTTGGCTTCGAGAATTTGCTGTTTTGCACTGTTTTCTGTTTTCTGGAATTGCTTCATTTTGGTTCTGATTTTTGGTTCTGTTTTCTGGAATTGGCTTCATTTTGAAGTTGTTTGTTCTTCAGGTTGTTGAACAGGCCGAATTAGAACACAAGTATGTTTGGAATGTCATAGAAACAAGAAAAATCACTAAGCAGTAGGGTCGTACGCAGTAAACATTAGATATGTTTAATATTAACGGTTCACCCGATAACCGAACCGATAACAATGAAAAATCGATAAACCGATAACTGATAAACCGATATCTTAATGGTTCTTTAACGGTTTAGCATATATACAAACCGATAATGAATACGTAAAACCGATAATTTTCAAAACCAAACCGAACCGACCGATATGCAGCCCTAGTGAAAAGAATGCAAGCTGTGAGGTGGTTAAGAGTTAGAGGAGCTGTCATAGTTAGTGGTTAGTAAAATGCTGAGCCAGCTAAGTCCTACAGCTGTCAAGGGAAGTTACAATTTTACTGTATATAAATAGCAATGTGTGTATAACAGAATAAAGTGAGTGAGTAGTTAATCAAAAACAAAAAATCTCTCAATTGTTCAGTTTACTCATCTCTTCCTCTTTTTACTTCTTTCTCTATCTCTGTAACTCTCTCATGGATTCATTTTACTGGTTCACTGTTTCATTGCTTTTATGTCAGTGGTTATAGAAGATTGAGTCCAGCTGAGTGAAATTCGCACAACCATTCTTTATCATCCTCAGTTTAGCAAGCACAAAGTCGAAACCGAAAACCAGATCAGTGGGAACCAAGTATTGCCACATCTATGGAAAGAAGGAGTCAACAGAAGATGATTTGAAAAATTCAAGACAGACGGGATTTTCAGCTATTGCATGGTTATCCATTCGAAAACTATTTTTGTACAAACTTTGTGAAATTTCTTGGGCTTCAAATCTAATTACTGATTAATTTTTCAAGTTTAGCTAAGGAGAAAACCTGCATTCTGTTTTTATTTATTCATGTAAAGTGTCTAGGCCAAAGCATCCCAGCCAACTACAAGATCCTTCTTTCTAGTCTTTACAGAATAGCAAGTAACAATAATGCATTGCTCAATTAATATCTAGATAACTGATGATATGGTGACAGTCTCTTTGCCATTGACTTGATAAAGAAAATGGATGTCATATCCAATATGTATCGTGAGAAAGCAGAAACTTCCACATAATTTAGATTCTAGAATTCATGTTCAACCTTCAAACCATGAAAAAGATATCCAAATAAGTACTAGGTTATAGACATTCTCCATGTCATGCAGCATTTGACAGTTGCAAAATATCAAAATTAAGTGAATCATATACATCATGACAAAAAATAAGAAGAAGAAAAAGCGCATAGAGGTTGTTACATCTGCCATTCAGTGTCTTAATGCACGAAGTTCTACACAACAAGATATTCATATGACCTCTGTTTTGCACTCAACAATGTTTTATAAGTGCCACCCAATATCATCATTGACAACAACTAACAAGAATTACTCAAAAATTAAAGCAGATACTCCCTATGTTTCAATTTGTTTATCTTACTTTCCTTTTTAGTCCATTTCAAAAAGCCGCCTCTTTCCTTTTTTGGCAACTCTTTAATTTCAACTTTCCACATTGCATGTTTAACAGTTTATGACCACAAGATTGAAAGACATTTTGGTAAATCCTATGTATCTTTAGTTTAAGACCACAAGATTCAAAAATCTTATTAAATTCTTAAACTCCATGCCAAGTCAAAACCAGACAAACATTCTGAAATGGAAGGAGTATTATCCAATTATCCTCAACTCATACATGGTGTTCATCTCCATCAAGAACTCATAATATAAACAAGGGTGTTTTCTTAAACTCCGCGCTGAGTCAAAACCAGACAAACAATTTGAAACAGAGGGAGTATTATCTAATCATCCTCAACTCATACATGGTATTCAAGCAATATAAACAAGTGTGTAAGAGCCAAAAAGAGAAAAAGCATCTAAAGATCTCTCAATAAAAATTGCATTAAAACAAAACAAGATTTAGGAAACCTACATGCAAAGCTCTCAACAATAAAGGCCTCTGCTTCAAAATGTCCTTAAACAACCTCTTAGCCTTGCTTAACTGCCCCATCATCTCATAACAAAGAGCTTCCAAAAGCCTCCATTCCATTTCTCTAGGCTGAACTTCAATCAACTTCTCCACATACTTCAAAGCCTCTTTAGTCTTCCCTTTCCTCATCTTCACATTAACAACACCCTTCAAACCCTCAACATATCTAGGATTCTTCTCCAATAACTTTACATACATCTCTTCTTCTTCTTCTTCTTGGGACTCAACAACAACGCTAGCACTTTCTTGAACTGGTTTTGGCAATGATAATACATGTTTGGCCCTTAAACCCATAAACAACAATGACCCAACAAGTAAAAAAACAATCTTTTCATTGAAAAAGTTTGGAATTTCTTTCTGGAGTTTCCAAGAACATGCTAAAATTGATGATTTTTGGGGTTTGGAGTAAAGGGTAGAGAGGGTTTTGGGAGTGTATAGGGGAGGTAGAAAAGGGGTTTTGAGGGGATTGTAGGAGATGGGTTGATCAAGTTTTGGGTTGTAGTGATTCAGGCACAGTGGGATTTTAGTGGCAAATGAAGAAAACATTTTTGAAAATTATGGCCAGTGTAGGAGAAGAAGCAAGGTGCTTGCGAGAAAAACATCAAAAAGGGGAGCTTATTTTATACACACTGGTCCATCTGCTGGCTCATAAATCTCCAAGGGGTTTAAGCCACTATAATAATCAACTAGTAGTACATATGTTGAGAAAAGCATCATTTTCACTCTTAAAACTTATCCCTATAATTTATTTTAAATCTTTAACCCTTAGTAATTTTAAAGTAAATTAATCACTCCGAATACAAACATGGCATTTAAAAAAGAAAAGAAAAAAAAAACATCTTTTATTTTATATATATCTATAATCTATAATATATTAAAAGTGTGAACACCTTATTTGAACTTTTTATCTTTCATTAAAAGGTTTTCTTTTTGACAAAATTATCTTTTCACTATTTTTTTAAATTTATTATTTAATTATTTTTATTATATTAACTTGACCCCTAAAATATGTGGTACTTCTAAAATGTATGGAAGGAGAAGCAATTAATATTTTTCTTTCTACTGATCAATTAGAAAAATATTCCTAAATAGGATAGAAAAATACTTCTAAAATAGAACTCTATTAAGGAAATACTTCTATAAATATTGAGATGCACGTTAAACTAGAGAAGAAATTGGTTTACTTATTGAAAAAATATGATTGATGTTCATCTAACTTGATTCGGTTGCATGTCTAGATTGATGAATGCTTAATTTTCTATCCCCGAACTTCTTCAATATTTTTGTCAACATAATAGAATTCAACGTGTGTGTATATATATATCTTCTTTATTTTCATTCAAATCATTCTTTAGTGTCAAAATTTTTGTTCAGATAAGAATTATTTTCATCAAAACTGAAGCTTTGTTATCACTATTATATTATTTTGTTGTATTTTACAGGCCGTAGATGAATTTACAGGTAGTAGATGAATGTTGGTCGACTTTGAAGATTTTTTTAAGTAAAGGTTAGGTTTAATTGTATTATTTTTATATCTCTGTTTTGAGATTTTTTTGTGTAAAGGTAAAGTTTAGTTGTATTATTTGATATCTCTATTGTCGTATTATTTTGTAATGTGTCAGACGACTTTGAGTAAAAAATTGTTTAAAGGTTACATTAATTATATTATTTTGAGGTCTCTATCATCATATTATTTTGTTGCAATTTACAGGTAGTAGATGAATGTCGATCGGCTTTGAGAAATTTTTTTGGTAAAGGTTAGGTTTAATTAAATAAATTCTCCAAAAGATATTGAATTTAATTATTGTATTCATCTTTACTATTTAAACAAATATTCTATTTAGTATAACGTTTGAACTCAATAAAGTGAGGTTTACGCGCAAGGCGCGAACACCTATACTAGTATAAAACAAATCACATCCTTTCTTTTTCAATGCCCCTTACCCTTTACCTCGCACCTCGTATTCCTTTCTTCTGTTCTTTATTCTTACACCGCCACCCTCACTGCAATTTCTTCTCCTTTTTTCTAATCCTCCACCTTCACTTCTATTACACTTCATCAATTTTTTCAAGAAAGAAAAAAAATGTATATGAAAAAATTGTGAATTTTAACACACTTTTTTAAAATTCATTATTGAGAAGGAAAAAAAAACTATAGCCAACTCAATTTTTTACAAGAGTATGAGGGTTGTGATTTGACTGGAGTTAATCGTCGTGTCGTGATATTAACAGTGGGAGTGGACATTATGATGAAGTTGCTGACAATGGTAAAAAATTCACATAAACTAATTATATTATAATCAATTTGATGACAATGGTCATTTCACCAGAAAAAAAAAGAAAGGGAGGAAAGAGGGAGGTGGTGTTTACAGAGTGGAGGGGAGGAAGGAGACGGTATTTGCAGGGGGTGAGGAGTGGATGGGTTTGGCGAAGGAGAAGAAAGAAAGAGCAGAGTGAGGGGTCAGAAGAAGAAAGAAGATGGGGTGAGGATATTATATGTTTATATATGTATACTAGTTTAATCACACGTGTCTCACATATGTAACATTTAATTATTTAAAATTAAATAATTTTGTCTATTGCGGAGATTTTAATAAAGTGTAAAAAGTGCAAATCACTTTTTACAGATTTTCACACTTTAATATAATAATGTAAATCAGAAGTTTCAAGTGGTTGATGGATCATTACTTTTGCGTTTGTCGTGTATTACTGCTTTGCCTTGCTGCTACAAGCCAAGAGAGACACATCAATTTGAACCATATCTGTGATATGATTATTTTCTTCTTTTTTTTAATCTATATTTAAAATTTTTCCTTATTTCTTATGTCAAATCTTTACAAAATCATTGCTGACATTCTTATTATGTACTTAAAACTTTTAAGAATTTGATATTTCATAAATTTTTCCTATTCTAGTATTTTTATATTTATTTTTAGATTTTTTAATATTCTTAAAATCAAATTTAGTTGATTTATAATTCTTAAACTAATGGAAAAATATTAGTTTTCATTAATTTTGATGACTTCTAATAAGAAAAAAGTTTTTACCATAAATATATTTAATCAATGTATTAGTTGTCATTAATTTTGATGACTTCTAATAAGGAAAGATTTTACCATAAATATATTTAATTATTTTTCAACTCTTAAATACTAAGAAAAATAGTAAAAAGATGATTTTGTCCAAAGCAAAAACTTTTAATGAAGGACAAAAAGTTTAAACAATGTTTCTAAGACCATTCACACTTTTAATATTATATATATATATAGAGAGAGAGAGAGAGAGAAAGAGAGAGAGAGAGATGTGTGTGGGTGTATTTTTTTTTAAAAAAGTAATTTTTTATGTGGCAATGATATGATGCTAATGTGGCAATGCAGTGCGCGTGTGTAGTGCACTCTCCATTGTGAGATCGAAATTGTTATTTTAAGGTTGTATTTAATTCAATTGAAAGTTGTTTAGAGAGATAAATAATTGCCTATAAAATTAAAGTATTAAAGTAAGTGTGACAAACAAGTTTAGGGGTGTTTTGATGACTTTTTAAAAATATTTTCGTGGTATAAATTAATATAGCGATATGAAAAAAGAATTAGACAAGAAAATAAGAAGACAAGATAAGAAATGCAGGCTTTTCATTCTTCTAAGTATCAAGTGTATCAAGTATATACAATATGAACCCTTATGCCTCTATTTATAGTGTTACATAAAGGCATAGAAAATGTTGTCATAAACATGACATTAAGGAGTAAGATCATGAAGAAGGTCGAAGACATAACATTTTCGATTTGAGATAATAGAGGAGGTGGAACATTATGGTGAATAGTGATGAAGAGATGAAGGAGTTATATCAAGTGGACATCCACATATATAATACATTTTATAGCCCCCTCCCCCCTTGTGTCCATAGATGTTGTGCCTCGTTAAAGTCTTACAAGAAAAAAAAATTGTGTGAAAAAAATTCAATAAAGGAAAAGAGTACACGTATCTTTTAGTACGCATTGCTTGCCGCCTCGTTAAACATCATATCAAAAAAATTCAGTGGGACAAAACTTGGCTAAGGAAAAAAGGATGCAGTATTTATTTACTCCTACTGAAAAGACATCACTTAATCTTTTAGATGATGCATTTCAATTCATCTTTTAAAGTATTGGGTTTGACAATATCTTCGTTAAATATTCCATCAAATTTGAGCAAAATAATCATTTGTTAAAACGTACTTTATTTTGTCTTCTTCGATATATTCTTCTTTCCTTTGAGTTATGTAAGCAGCAGCATCTCCGTACAATATTGCAACCTCTATCTCACAAAAAAATCATACATCTTATGTGTAAAAGTCACTTGCTTTATAAGTTGTTAGTAGTTGACTAGACTTTAATAAGTGTTAATTATTCTTATAGAATAACATGATATACCGATATTTTCACGTGCAAACATATTGCTTTCTTGAGATCAAACTTCATATAAATCAAATAATTTTTCTGCACTTTCATAATCAACAATTCCTTGACAATATTAATTGAAATAATAAATTCATATAAATATTTGATTCCATTCAAATTCATATAAAAATGAGATTATGTATTTTTCACACATTAAAAAGATATTATTTCATACAGTGGGTATGTTGTGTTGCAGTTATCTTCTTGTATCCTAGTTTTAGTAGAACTCTAGTTTGTATTTATCCTTGTACTTATCTGTTAGATAGACATATGCTGTAATTCGCCTTTATAAATATAGAACTACAGAACGAGAAAGGCTCAGGCTTTAACCCTTCACTTTATCTCGTTCATCTTGGTATCAAGAGCCTTAGACGATCTTTTTCATGGCTTCAGAATTTTCCTCATCTCAGACCACCACCGCCTTTGTTTAAACAACCATAAATCAATCATCTCTTGGCCTTCCAAACCCCCCTCTAATAGTTTCCAATATTAAAGGTTTTGTTCTTATTGAATTGATACACGTCAACTACCTTACTTGGAAGAAAGTTTTTCTCACCGTCCTTAAAAGTCACAACCTTCTTTCCTTAGTAGATGGAACCATACCATGTCCATCACCAGAACACACTGATTTCAGGCTATGGATTCAGTGTGATACTATTGCATTAAGTTGGATTAATGCAACCCTCTCTTCTGCTGTTCTTGACACACTTTTAAAATATGCTTGTGAGACATCAAAACAAGCTTAGGAAACCTTAGCCTCCCTATATTTAGATCAAGTCTCTTTCTCTATAATTCACCTCAAATCCAAATTCTAAAACTTCAAAAAAGGGTCCTTTTCTATGGAGGATTATCTTCAAAAAGTTAACTTGATTGCCTGCTCTCTCAGAGCAATTGGTAAACCTATAACTGATGATGATCTAGTCACTCAAGAGCTGCAAGGATTACCTTCATCTTATTGTACCTTTGTGTTTGTATTAAATACTACTGGCGCACTTCCTTCCTTCATTGCATTACGACCACTTCTTCTCACTGAAGAAGCTCACATTAATGCAAATACTTCTGAAGAGTCAAATTCTCAAAACGCTTTTTTGGTGGCCACTCAAGGCAAGAACACTTTGAATTTATCATCATCTGTTAATTGAACTCAATCGTCAAAAGAACACTACAATGAATGAGTATGTGGTAGAAACAATAAAGGTCAACATGGTAGAGGCCGAGGTTACCATAACTCTTCATGGTATGGTTTCCAACAGTAATCTTGGCCTCCTTCCCCTGGTACTAGTATTTTGGGTAAATCCCTTTTTTTTTTCTGGTAAACAATGTCAAATTTGTTTTCACTATAATCACGCTGCGTTGGAGTGTAAAAACAGGTTCAATCATTCCTTTGTTCCTAATAATATTCCTCAATCATTTGCTACCATGAATTTGGAGGAGGTTCACCAATAATTTGGTACCCAGACTCTGGGGCATCTGCATACATGACTCATGATCCTTCTACTCTAACTTCTCACACTCCTTATTCTAGTTCTTCTTAAGTTATGGTTGGAGATGATACTTTTCTCCCAATTAAATCTATTGGTTCTTCTACTCTTTCAACAACCATTAAACCTCTTCTTTTAAAGAACGTATTATATGTCCCATACCTCGCTAAAAATCTACTTTCTATTCAACGCTTATGTACTGACAATAATTATTTTATTCACGTTACTGACTCTGGGTTTTTTGTCAAGGGCATAAAGACCGGAACAACATTACTCCACTGTAACAATTTTGGGTCCCTCTATCCTCTACGTGTCACTCCATCTAGCTCTTCCAGCCTTGGTCTCTTTGCTAAAATTCTTCTTGCTTCACTTTGGCACCAGCGTCTTGGACATCCTAGCCGAGATTCTCTTAGCTCTTTAGTTGTTAGAAAATTGACAAGTAGTACTTCTTTGATTAGCAATAATTCTTGTAATGTTTGTCATTTAGGCAAGCAAACTCGAATGTCTTTTCCTTTATCCAGTACTAATGCAAGTTCTCCATTCATTTTAATTCATTCAGATATATGGTATGCTCCTATTGTCTCAAATTCTGGATATCGTTATTACTTTTTATTCCTTGATGATTACACCAAATTCTCTTGGGTTTACTTGATGCGTGAAAAATTTGAATCGTTTGACAAATTCAAAGAGTTTTATACCATGGTTAAAAATGTTTTTCACACCTCCATTTCTTATTTTCAGTCTGATGGAGGTGGTGAATACGTTAACAAAAATTTTAGTTCATTCTTCAAGCAAAATGGCATAGTTCATCATTTTTCTTGTCCTCACACGTCTGCTAAAAATGATAGGGCCAAGCGCAAACATAGACATATTGCAAATGTCCTACGCTTTCTTATTTTTCAAGCATCTATGTCTTTTAAATTTTGGGCTGATGCTTGTATGTATGAAGTCACCCTTATTAATGTTACTCCATTTCCAGTGCTGTATTTCCTATCTCCATTTGAACGACTTTATGGCCGTGCGCTAGATTATAATCTTATTCATGTATTTGGATGCCTCTGTTATCCCTTTATAGTAGTTAGTCCTTGCTCCAAGTTCCAACCTTGTTCCAAGCCTTGTTTATTCCTCGGTGCATCTAATAAACACAAAGGTTTAAGTGTTTGGATCCTAATTCAAATAGATCTATCATCTCTCGGCATGTTCATTTTGTTGAAGACTCTTTCTCGTTTCATACCTTCTGTCCTACTCAGCCACCAACCGCACCTAATTCTATTTCATTCAAAATTAGTTTAGATAACTCCTCTAAATCTTCTCATTTTCCAACCCATATCCCACGTTCTGGAGAACCTTCTCTTAATTTGTTCCAAATGGGACTTTTTCCTGCTCAACCTTCTTCATGTTTGCCCAATGCACATAATATTAATTCTATTAATTTAGAAACTTCTATCCCCGAAGATAAGCAGCAACTCGCCCCTAACATCAGTCTTCAGAATTCTATATTAAAGCCACCTAATTCTCGTGATTCTCGCCTTAAAGATTTAATCAATTTTCTCCAGCTTCTCCCTCACACCTTATGAACTCCTCTTTGAATCAATGTCCTATAAATACTTTAAATCTTTCTTCTGAAGGTCGTATTTCTTTATCTCAAGCACAACCAACACCAAGTCATCGCCATAAAACCAAATTCTTATCCCATGATTACTCATTCTCAAACTGGTTCACTCAAACCACGTATTTTTCCTTCTTTAATAGCTTCAACTAGTTCAATTTTATCTAAACCTACCTCCTTTTCTCAAGTTTCTAAGGATCCCCACTGGACGCATGCCATGAGTATCAAATTTGATGCTCTCGTCCAAAATAAAACTTGGTCTTTGGTTCCTTCTCCTGGAAATGTAAATATTATTGGCAATAAATGGGTGTTTCGAACTAAGTTTTGCGCTAATGGCTTTGTTGAAAGATATAAAGCTCGGTTAGTAGATCAAGGTTTTTGCAACAACCTGGAGTGGATTATTTTGAGACATTTTCTCCTGTTTTCAAACCTAGCACAATTCGTTTAGTCCTATCTTTGGCTCTTCAACGAAACTGGTTCATGCGTTAACTTGATGTGTCAAATGCATTCTTACATGGTTAGTTATCTAAGACAGTTTATATGTGTCATCCAAAAGGTTTTGTTTATCTAGATTATCCCCATTATGTTTGCAAGTTGTAACGTGCTCTATATGGTCCTAAACAATCACCACGTGTTTGGTTCCATCGTCTTGGCCATTTTCTTCTTGATCTTGGTTTTACACAATATATCTCGAATCATAGTATGTTTATTTTTTATTCGGAGAGTGATTGCATAATTCTTTTGATTCATGTGGATGATATAACTGTTTTTGGCTTTTCGAAGTCATTGGTATCTCAGTTCATCACTTCTATAAGTATAAAATTCTTAATGAAGGACTTAGGCCCTCTTACTTACTTTCTTGGCATTGAATTGAAGCATAATTCCTTGGGGCTTCTATTGGTACAACATCGTTATATTATTTGTATCTTTCATCAGTTTAAACTTAAGAAGCGTAAATCCATACTTACTCCACTTCACAGTAAGCTTGACTAGAATTTGACTTCTTCTTCCTTCCTTGAAGATCCTTTCACCTATCGTTAAATGGTTGGGAGTCTACAATACTTGTCTTTCACTCGGCCAGATATTCAATTTGCAGTTAACCTTACTTTTTAATTTCTTCACCAACCAAGATAATTACATTTTCAGACGGTAAAATGTATTTGTAGGTATCTAAGTGGCACAACTAATTGGGGTTTGCAGTTACACAAAAATTCTTCTATTGCACTTACTATTTATTATGACTCTGATTGGGATGGGTGCTCTGCTACAAGATGATCAACAACTGGTTTCTACATTTTTCTTGGCTCCAATCTCATCTCTTTGTCCGCTAAGAAACAACCTACAGTTGCATGCTCTAGTACTGAAATTGAGTATAAGGCTCTTGTTATTTCTACTGTTGAGGCTATATGGGTCCAATACATTCTTCGTGATCTTGGTATTTTTTTTACATCTCCTGCCTCCACAAAATATGACAATATTGGAGCCATTCACCTAGCGTATAATCCAGTTTTTCACTCTCGTACCAAACACATTGCTTTGGACTATCATTTTGTTCGTGAAAAGATCAGTCATGGTGACTTGGTGGTATCTCATGTTCATACCTCTAAACAACTTGAAGATTTGTTCACCAAAGTTTTGCCCTCTGGCCATTTTTGTGAGCTTACTGCCAATCTTCATGTTCATTCTTCTCATTCAGATTGAGGGAGGGTGTCACAGTTATCTTCTTGTATCCTAGTTTTAGTAGAACTCTAGTTTGTATTTATCCTTGTACTTATCTGTTAGATAGATATATGTTGTAATTTTCCTTTATATATATTGAAATACAGAATGAGCAAGGCTCAGGCTTTAACCCTTCACTTTTCCTCTTTCATCTTGTTGTTGAAAAAAATATTATCTCATGTATAGAATATCAGGATACATAAGTGCGCCAATTACACTAATACATGATATTTTTTAATCATTTTATGAGATCAAAATTGATCTTTCTTTATGATAATTGATCTCGTAATCCTTGAGATGTATGGATTGAATCTCTTTTAAATCCTTCAAGAATTTTTCTATAACATTTACCGTCTAGCTAGACATCACAGATATTCGTTATACACATTCAAGTTTTTCATACATTGTCAGATTTAAAGAAATCCTATTTCATCCACCATAGGAGAACATGTCTCCAAATAGTAATGTCAGGACTTTTGTGAATAACCTTTATGCCTCAAGGCACAAGCTGTACTTTATATCTTACAACTTTACTTTTTGCACAATCACCTATTTGTACCCACTGACATTATATTTTAGTCTATGGAATAATTTCAAAACATCACTTTTCAAGTGAAAATAATATATTTGAACTGTGTATTTTATCTGTCCATACTATTTGACAAATTTAAATTTAAGGTCCTCGTTATCATTTATAATAGTGAGCGCTACACTATATCAAAAATACCATCGATGGTTATTTGATATTGATTGCAATAAGGCATAACTTATTGAAATCTCTTCATTTCATTATTTTCGAATACCTGAACCTTCGTCAATATTGTATAAAGTGTTATGTATGTCATGGTGAACTTTTAGAGCATTTGTCTCATTATCAAGACCATCTTGATCATTTTATCTTCTCCTTCATTTTATCTTCTCCTTCTTTAAGGAGTTTTACATTTAGAACCAATTGGTGTATCACATTTGAGGCGTGCCACAGACTCTGTCCTTTAAGGACTTTTCATTGAAGCATTTACAATTCAATTATAACATAGTGCTAGTCTTGTAATGAACTTGAAAGATTTTGTAAATCATGGATTATCTCTTGAACTTTAAGTTTACTTTTCTATTGTTCAAGGATCTAGATAATTCATTACGTATATGTCAGTTATTAATCACATCTTCCCCTAATATTATCTAGTCTAACATTCACCCGTCTTATTTTGGGGATCCATCTTTGTGTGTAGTAGATGGTGCACATTTAAATTTTTAAATAAATTTATTTGGTTCCTTACCCTGAACCAATAATATAGGGAAACCTTGTTGGCTTGATGCATACAAATGTCACTGTATTTAAATAAACTTGTCTCATACCATTTTATTGGGAAATTTGTTCTCATAATTAATGGATCAACTAGAACTTAAGGCACACAATTCTTGCTAACTCAATCAACATTGCAACTTTTATAATTTGAAAATATGATATTAATTTAATAATTTGAGCAAACAACCTTGCAAAAATCAAATTGCAAGTTGATAATAAAGCACACGTGACCAATCATAGATGCATCTTTTTCCATAGTAAACAATCCACATGCCAAGTGAACGAGCCCATACTCACCTTATTATACATTCCAAAAATCTAGTACACAATCTCAACCTTAGTCAATATAATATTTTATCGTGAGACCAAATAAAATAGAAGAATTCTTGAAGAATATTTTATTTCTTCAATGCTTAATCACATGAATCCTCAAATATTTTTGCATCATATTTGAACCGGAATGATCAACCGATCATGCCGACTGACATATTTTGTGTAAACTTTTAGTTTACTATCACATGTGATTCCATCACCATGTGCACATTTATATCAACAGAAAAGAGAAAAATGAATAACCTTTCATATAAATATTTATACCCATTTCAATTTTAGTAATATAAAGATATAAAAATCTTTTCATAATTTATAGTCACAACACAATAATAGTTTTTTTTAATCATTTTTTTGTAACTTCAAAGTTTTTTTTGGAGACTTATTACAATCTCAATATTATCATTAGCAATTTCATTCCTCCGTAGAGTAACAAATTAACTTTTTCAAAGCTATCAAATACTTGGGTATTACTGATGTTCAATGATTTTATGGAACTTTCGATGCTTAAAATTAGAAAATATGCAAGTACTTAGGTTTATTTTGGTAGATATGATATGTTTTTGTGTTGTGTTTTGATGGAAATTAGGTGTTGGAGCTTAAAAGGAAGAAAAGGATCCACGACTACAGAATAGGCCACTTACAATGCAACCTACATGGCAAAGGTTGCACCTATGTGGCGTAGGTTGCAGAAAGTCCAAGTTCATAGAATCTGAAAGATGAAATTTTGAATGACACCTATGATATGTTTCTGCATCATAAAAGGAAGATTTCAGAGGTTTCTGCCACTTATGATGGCCACTTACCTAGGCTAAGTGTCATTTATGATGGCCACTTACCTCAGCCGACCCAAGTTTTTCGATTTATTTTGGTTTGAATTTTTAGGTTTTTTATGTAATATATAAATACTCTTTTAATATTTTTAGTTAGTTGATGCACTTTTACATACGCATACTATTCACACACATAGATTTGATTCTAAAATTGATTTTTGATCTTGGAATCTCTTTGTTCTTAGTTTTTGGTTGATTAATTTATTTGAGATTTTGGGTTTTACTCTTCAATTATTGAGAGATTGTTCATATGTTTCTTTATTGAATTTCATGGATTATTTCGCTATATGAGCGCCTAGCTACCTTAGCTAGGGTTGTGAGAATTGATGTGCTATAGAAGTAAAGCACTTTTGATGCTTAAAATGATAAAAATATGCAAGTTTCTTAGGTTGTTTTGTTAGATATGATGTGTTTTGGGTATGTTTTCCAGGAAACTGGTTTTGGATGCTAAGTTTAAATGAAGTTTTTTGCTACTTCTTGATCATTTTTGGGAATTTGTGGCACTTACCTGATGTACGTGACCAAAGCATATGCTTAAATTTGAAGTTCAGAAGCTTGGTTGCAAGAATTGGAAGGCCTGACACTTACCTATGTTTACATGTGGACCACATATATCACATATGGTCCATATGTGACTAAGGTAAGTACCAAAATTGAAGATCCAAAGAGTGCAAGACCTGAAGAAGAACTTTTTGGCACTTACCTATGTCTAGATACGGACCGCATGTGGGTAAGGTAAGTACCAAAAGTCCAAAATCCCGAGAATGAACATTGCAAAAAATTCTTCTTGCACTTACCTTGGTCCACATGCGGACCGTATGCTGGACATAGGTAAGTGTCCACTGACCCTTTTTGTCCTTTTTCATTCGAGCTTTAATTTTTAGGGTTTACTCATGTACTATATAAATACCTTTTATGTGTTTTTAGTAGAAGTTAGACACTCTTGATACTTACAAACATATTTTGATTTTGAGATCCGATGTTGGTCTTGCAATTCTCTTATATTGATCTTGGTTGATTAATCGGTTAAAGTTTTAGGATTTTAGTTGTGATTATTGTGATTACATCTTATGCTTTTAATTATGAACATTTTTGATTACTTCACAAGCATGAGCAGCTAAAAATCCTTATTTAGGGTAGTGGAAACCCTGACAGATTAATATAGTTGCGGAAGTGATGTGTTGTTTTGAGCTGATACCCATGCATGTATTGTATTATCTTTACTTTAATAGCTATCTTAGCGGTTGCAAACGTCAGGATCCTACCTAGATTATTGCTACTTACTCCAAAAGAGAAGTAGTGACTAGGAAAAGATATTTACGACAGTAATTTGAAGTGTAACTGTCAGTCCATGCTATTAGGTATTATCTAAGTAAGATGGTTAGCAATCATCTAATAGCTAGAGACTCAAAAGGTAATAGTTAATTGGGATCTAGGATAAGAGTTAGTAAGGCGACATCCTGAAGCTCAAAATGTAGAGGGTGAAATCTGTCAGCTAGTCCAAAAGATGGTTGGTGGTACATAACTTATCAAATTCTACATGTAAGGTATAGGGTTGGTTCAATAAAGGACTATAATCCTACGGAGTAGAGAAGCCAGGGGGAACATAATCCTAGTGTTCACCGATGACTGATTACAACCAAAGTTAATACTAGCTACTTTTTTGATATTGACACTACAATCGCCCCATTTACTTTTCCAGTTTTACTCGTTGATTACATCAGCTGAGAGCCACAATTCCACATATTTCCTTGGGATTCAAACCCAACCTTTTTGGGGTTACTATATTTGACAGAGACTGCATAATCTTTAGATTGAAGGTGTAGCTTGGGTGTTATAAATTTTGGCGTCATTGCTGGAAAATACGGTGTTGAGTTGTGAATCGAGGTTGTTGTAGTTTTTGGGTATTTTTGTTTTTATTCTTAGTTAAGTATACATCGGTGTATGTCTAGCATATGGGGTAGAGACAATCCCTTACTCTCAGTGAATCTGAATCCAAAGAGGATCCTACAAACACCTAGTAGGATGATAGAGCCAAAAAGAGATGATATTCCTGAAAGGTTCATGATGATGCAGACAAGGTGCGTCCCCATCTTCCTGAAGGAGTTTAGGACATTACTGACTAGATGAAAGGGGTTTTATTAGTATAAGATTTGAATCGTATGAGGAAAGAAGATGCTCAGCACATAGCTCAAGAGGCAGAGTTAGCTATGCAGAGTGCAGACCGCCGAGCAGTACTCGATGGTAATCAGAATAGAGTTAGAGGTAGTTGTGCTCAAGTGATCCTAGCATACCAATATTTATATCCATATGAGAATTATGAAAAGGATCTGGGGCATATTGAGCCGACAGAGACTGTAGCTATTATTTTTCTTGTCTTGCCCTCGATGTCAAGTTCAATATCTATAGTGCTATGATCCATCTCTTATATTTAAAAGGCATATTTGTAGGGTTTCCTACAGAGGACACAAACATACATCTGGTCCACTTTACTGGAATATATACTTCTTATACAAATCTAGGGGTGAATCAAGAGGTGCTCAAATAGAGGCTGTTTCCTTTCTCACTTACAGGAGAAGCATCATTATGGCTAGAGAAACTGCCAAGAGGATCTATTACTATATAGAATGAGTTGTGCAAGAAATTCTTGAATTGATTCTTTCCTTTATTAAGGATGTTGATGTTTAAGGATGAAATTTATAATTTCAGGCAGCTCCAGTCAGAATTAATGTATGAGGCTTGGTTCAGGTTCAAGAAGAAGCTGAGTATGGTGCCCAACCATTGGATTTTAGGGACGAGCTTATTAGAGATATTCTACAGAGCCTTGACCATTAGTTTTAGAGCCATGGTATCTCCAGAGGAGTTTTTATGAGACTATAATAAGAGGTATTTTTGGATATCCTAGATCATATCTCGCTTAGCAACCGAGGGTGGCAAACTCGGGAGGCAGAGATAGGATCTGGCACATATATTGTTGGTGCCTCATGTGACCAGAAAGTATTGATGATTCAGTAGCACAAAAAATTGTGCTACTAAAAATTGATCTTGGGCACTGACAAAAAAGTTTGCAAGAATAAGTTTTGAGAAAGTAAACGCAGTAGGATCACGGAGTTTAGCTTCCAAAGCTTGTGAGTTAGAGTTAGAGAAGGAAGCAAAATATCTGGATCATCAATTGACGGGTTTTTGAGCCCAAGGGTAAATAAACCAGGATCGAAACTATTATGATAGATACAGAGACCATAGTAAAGAGTGAGATAATGACTAGAGAAAGAAGGATGATTATAGAAAGAAGGGAGACAGATACATTTCTCCTGACAAATGAGATACAGAATTAAGAATGGAAGAAATGTTGACCAAACTGGTTAAGGGGCAATAAAGTCAGAAGGATAGCCTTAAGTAGATCAAGGCTGATACTTCAGGTTTGACCCAAAAAATTTAGTCTCATGCAACAAATATCAAGAAGTTAGAGTATCAGTTTGGGCAAATGTCTTCCATTTTGCATCAAAGGCAGTCGGGTACCTTCCAAGTAATATGGTGCAGAATTTTTTATACATCAGTCATTGTCTAGCTATCATTTCTAATTGTGGTACCACTACTGATAATCCTTATGTACCTATTATTGAGGAGTTGAAGATTGATAACATTGAGAGCAATGAGACACCTGAGGTAGAATTTGAGAAATTGATATGGGGTGATGATAATTTTAAGTTTGATAGTAGTGAGGATTGGTTTATCGATCCCAATGATCACGTGCAACCTTATAGTACGACCCTTTCTTACCGTTAGTAAAAAAAAAGGATCCCAGAGCAGTCATCATTTCGTGTTCTATTAGGCCTTTCTATGTCAAGTAGGCTTTATGTAACTTGGGATCAGGAGTAAATATGATGCCACTGGTTGTGTACAAGTTGTTGATGATGGGGGAACTCAAGCCTACATTCATAAAGTTGTTAATAGATGACTCCTCTGTGAATAAATCAGTAGGTGTTTTGTGTGACGTAGAAGTAACGGAGGCATCATTTATGTTCCTCGCTGATTTCATGGCTCTTGATTATGAGGTGGATTCTTTAGCCCCCGTTATATTAGGTAAACCCTTCCTATCCACTGTTAGGGTGTTGATTGATATGGACTCGGGGGAGATCACCTTCAAACTGAATTATAAGCAAGTAGTTTTTGATGTGTGTTTGACAGTGCAATATCCTAATAATATGCGAGTGATGTTTGTGATAGACACTATTGATGAGAATGTTGTTGCAGAGGTCAGTGTGCCAGATATACCAGGTATTGAGGAGAGAGTATAGGTAATGGCCACTCAGCTGTTGATTGTTAAGACCAAGGTGGTGACATTATATGAGCAGATCTGGCCATGAGTCTAGACTACACTAGTGACAACTGAGGCTAGATTACAGTCTGTACACCAGGCTACAATGTCAGAGGCTAAAGCTGAGTTGGACTCATAAATATATACTTTTGAGGATTGAATAGACCGTTACAACAGGATTGAGATACCAAATCTAGGATATAGTAAAAAGGAGGTAGGCCTACTTAGAGCAGAGGTACGCTCTCTTATTGAAAGCCACATATCAACCATCCCTCCAGTTGTATCCCTAGTTATTCTGCCATCATCTCCATGTGTTCCCAAATACTTTGATTTATTCATGAAGAATGATGTGGCGGTCCGCGTAATTGAGATCAAGAGAGGCCAAGAGGAGGACCTGTAGAATTCAAAGATGCCATACAAGAAAGCCCTAAAAAGGGCCACCCATGATTCGATGAAGACTGTATTTGTTGATAGGCAGAGGTGTGCCAAGGTAGCGGCGGGTGCATTTTCTTCTAGTGCACCTCCATGGCAATCACCAGTGGATATACCCCTATCTAAGGAAGATCATGAAACGAATGATTAGTACATCCCAGGTATGTCCTCATTCCTTCTTTTTTTATATTATTTTAGTGCATCGGGGATAATGTGTAATTTTTAGTTGGGGGTGAGGTATACCATAGCCACCATGGGTTTTTATTGTCATGCTTCTTTTCTCGTCGGTCGTGGTATGATTATGGAACCGGTATGTCTAGGGTAAAATTTGTGTCGTACTGTGTTTTGTTTCACATTGTGTTATGTTTTTGTGTAATTAGGATATTTTTAAGTATTTAGGGAAGTTGTCATTTTTTGATTGATTTTTTAGAAAAATGACACTCCTTCAAAATTTTAGAATTGTGTGAATGTATATATGTGTGAACATTATGGATCTTGTTATGACATTAGGATTAGGGATATGATAATCACTTGCTCTCAATTGCATAAACCAGATAAGTAGTAACTTGTAATATTAACTCTGTGCCATGTGTGTATAAGATGCTACTCAGTTCCCTTTGTGTGTTAAATCTAGAACTTGCTCGGTTAATCTTGCCTAGGTTGTAGGATAGTTGGTTAGGAAAGGATCATAAGCCTTTTTTTATATTACTCAACTTTTAGCCTAAATGACCTTCCATGTGTAAATTGTATCCCTTGATCCCAAGTTTAAGCCTTTTGGCCTATTTTTCTTGTTTGGCTTTTCACCTTCCTATTTGTGTTGCAATAACTTATTTTGACCCATTCCTTCTTGGACATTGTGCAACTCAACTCAGATAAATCACCTAAGTTGAGGGTGGCTATCATAGGGGTGTGTGATGTAAAGTGGGTATGCTGGTTGTGGTAGAAAAAAATGAATAAAATTATGAAAAAGTAAAAAAGAAAGAATAAAAGACCACACCCATCCTGAATGTGCAATAAAGACTTAAAAGGGATAAATAAGGGTGGAATAAAAAGAAAAAATGGTTAATTGTAGAAGTCAAAAGTAGTTGTATTGCCAAGGAGGTTTCTTCACTTGATACATCCATATGTACCACACCAGCCCCTCAAGCCTACATACAAGCTGAATAAAGTTCTATAGTGATCCTAATTTGACTGTCTAAAAACTAAGATAAAGAAAATAAGGGAAACCTATGGTATTGGACATAGATTGATTGGAACTTGTCTTTTGAGTGTGAGTGTCTCTTGACTATCCCTACATTGACATGCATTATTTCATATGAGTGAGTGGGACGTCATTGTTGTGAGGGCACATGAGTCATATTGCTAGTTTCTTACTTGTTTTGGGTAGTGTAACTTGTCTATATAGCATGATTATTTATTGCTAATGTAATGCCATCACTTGATACCATTATTTCATATTGTTGTGCTTCAAATTTAAATGCAGTTGGTTTTGAAAAGTTGAGAAGGGAAAGGGTATTGTCATTTGAACTTAAAGTGTCGATTGACTGCCTTGGATATCTTAGATTTTACTAGTTAAGCATCATGTTTTGTTTTGTTGTGTTGTGTTGCCTGAGTACATGAAAACATTCTAAATTGAGGGTGTTGATGCGCTATATAAATATAAAACTTTCGATGCTTAAAACGATGAAAATATGAAAGTTTTTAGGTTGTTTTGTTAGATATGATGTGTTTTGAGTATGTTTTGTAGGAAACTAGGTTTTAGATGCTAAGTTCAATAAAAAGATGAAAAATGGAGTCTTTGGCTACTTACTTAATCATTTTTGGGAATTTTTGTCACTTACTTGATGTACGTGACCAAAGCCTATGCTAAAACTTAAAGTTCGAAAGCTTGGTTGCAAGAATTGGAAGGCTTGGCACTTACCTATGTCTACATGTGGACCGCATAAAGCACATATGGTCACGTATGTGACTATGGTAAGTACCAAAATTGAAGATCCAGAGAGTTCAAGGGCTGAAGAAAAACTTTTGGCACTTACCTATGTCTACATGCGGACTACTCATGGGAATGCAAGTACCAAAAGTCCAAAATCCCGAGAATGAATAGTTTAGGAAATTTTTCTAACACTTACCTGGTGAGAATCGCATAATGGACATAGTTAAGTGGAAACTGACCCTTTTTATCCTTTTTCATTTGGGTTTTGATTTTTAGGGTTTCCTCCTATATAAATACCCTTTATGTGTTTTTAGTAGAAGTTACACACTCTTGATACTTATGAACATATTTTGATTTTGAGATCCAATTCTCTTGTATTGATTTTGGTTGATTAATTCAGTTAAATTTTTGGTATTTTAGTTGTGATTATTGTGATTACATCCTATGCTTTCAATTTTTCGCAAGCATGAGCAGCTAAAAACCCTTTACTAGGGTTGTGGAAACCCTGGCGGATTGACGAAGTAGCGGAAGTGCTATGTTGTTTTGAATCGGTACCCATGTATGTATTGTATTATCTTCACTTTTAATAGTTATATTAGTGGTTACAAACTTTAGGATCCTACCTAGATTATTGCTACTTACTCCAAAAGAGGAGTAGTGACTAGGAAAATATAATTACAATAGTAATTTGAAATTAACTATCGATCCATGCTATTAGGTATTATCTAAGTAAGATGGTTAGCTGTCAGTTAATAACTAGAGACTTAAAAGTTAATAGTTAATTGGGATATAGGATAAGGGTTAGTAAGGAGACATCCTGAGACTCAAAAGGTAAAGGGTGAAATCTATCAGCTAGTCCAAAAGATTGTTGGTGGTACATAACTTATTAGATTATGCATGTAAGGTATTGACTTGGTTCAATAAAGCATGATAATCCTATGGAGTTGAGAAGCCATGGGGAGCACAATCCTAGTGTTAACCGACCATTGATTACAACTAAAGTTAATACTAGCCACTTGTTTGATATCCCCTCATTTACTTTTCCAGTTTTGCCAATTGATTACAATAGCTGAAAGCTGTAATTTCACGTATTTTCATGGTATTATCCCCAATCTTTGTTGGGTTACTATAGTTGACAACGATAGCATAATCTTCAGATTGAAGGTGTAGTTTGGCGTTATTAGGAACCCTATTAAAATAACGTAATAGGGAAAGTGTGAGATTTTTCTAGATCATTTTTTATACTTGCATTATGATCTCCTTCAGTTTAATTTCTTTCTTAGCGGTGGCCAACACTGAGAACCTTTCTGTATTTGAGATGTTCTTCATAAAAGAGATTAAGATTGGGAGAAGAAGATTATAATACTTTTTTGAGGATATCAACCCTCGTCTAATAAGTTGATACCCACAAGGTGATAGTTAAACTAGGATCAAAGACAAGGGTTAGTAAAGCAATACCCTGAGACTCACAAGGTGAAGGGTGAGATTTATCAAAATATTGACAAGACTGTTGGTAATACCTAGCTTGTTAGATTCTACATATATGGTAGTGAGACAGATGGATTGAGCACGAGAAACCTACGGAGTTAGGAAGACAGAGGAACACAGTCCTAGTGTTCATCCCAAATTATTTACAATCAAAAGCATTCCCACCTTGTTACTTTTTACCGTTTACTACAAATCTCCACATTTACTTTTTTATACTTTCAGCTACGTCAGTAAGTTCGAGAAATAAATTCAACCTATCCTCTGTGGGATCGACCCTCACCTAGTTGGGTTATTATAATTTGACAACGATCATATTATATCTTCTTAGAGGATATAGTCTATGTGATATCAAATTTTGGCATCGTTGCTGAGGAATATGATTACAAATTTATTGATTGAAGTTGTTGAGGTTTTTAGCTTTTACTTTTCTATTCTTTTGGGGGTACGCGGTGTAAGCGTAGTACTAGGAGTTAAGGAAATCCCTTAATCCCATTTAACATGGAGCCAAAAAGATTCCTACAATATAATCATAGGATGTCACAATACAGTCATGAAGCTCATCATGAGCTGCCTCAAGATGATCTATAGGACTTGCCTCCCCTACCTCCTCAAGAGACAGTAGAGCAAACTACTAAGTGGTTACTAGTAGAGACTAATGCAAGAAAAGATAATGAGTCCACTAAGTATGTTGCTCAAAAGGCACAGAGAGTGATATAGAGACAGATAGTTGATCATCGATTAAAACTCAACAGAGGTAGGAGAGATAGAGCTCTATTACCCCCAGCTTTTCAGTACTTTCAGCATATAAAGACCCAGATGAAAACTTGGGGTATGTAGAGCCTATTAATATAGGAGCTATCATTTCTCCTACATTACCTAGGGGGTAAAGTTTGACATTACTTGTATTATGATCCAGTTGTTAAATCTACAGGGTGTGTTTGCTGGCTTGCCAGCTGATGATGCAATCATGCACCTTATTAACTTGTTGGAATTTGCACTTTGAACATCATACCAAGGGTGGATCGGGAAGCTTTGAGACTCAGGTTGTTCCCATTCTCTTTGACTGGTGAAGCATAATATGGTTAGGGAAACTATCTCATGGGTTTATTACTACTTGGAACGCATTGAGGAAGTAGTTTGTAGACTATTTATCCCCTTCATCCAGAATGCAACACTTGAAGGATGAGATCTATATTTCAAGTAGTTGCATTCTGAATTAATGTATGAGGCATGGTTTTGGTTTAAGAAAAAGTTGATGATGGTGCCCAATCATAGAATTTTGGAGAGAAATTTGTTGGAGATTTTCTATTATGCCCTAAATATAAGTTCCAGTGCTATGGCGAATACTGTTACTAGAAAAGTATTTCTGAACCTGCGTTGGGATATAGCATCAGAAATCTTAGATTAGATCTCTCTTACCAACCTAGGGTGGCATACTCGGAAGGATGAGAGAGGTATTGGTACTTATGCTATTGGTTCTTCCAATGAGCCTAGAGTGATAGGATTTAGTGGCTCAAGAGGTTAGGCAGTTGAGTACTAAGATTGGGTTACTAATGAAATAGTTTGCAATGATGAGTTCTGAGAAGGTGAATGTTGAGGTATAGATTCTAGTTCATATCTATATAGAGAGTTAGCAGGTTTCTGAGCCAAGGGTCAATTATCTGCTCAAGATAATTGGAACTCAAGGTAAAGGGATCAGGGTCGAAACTACTTTGAGGATAGATATAGGGATCAGAGCATAGAAAGAGGGTGACTGAAGGTGTAAGGATAATTATAAAGAGAAAAGTAGGGTTTACGTTCTGCCAGGAAATAAAGATGCCATTTCTAGAATGGGGGATGTGGAGTCAAAACTGGTGAATGGTTAGGAAAGTCAAGAAATTTGCCTTAAGGAGATTAAGGTAGACATTTCAGGTTTGACCTAGAAAGTAGAATCGCATGCTTCTGCGATCAGGCAACTTGAGCAATAATTTGGTAAATATCAGCCATATTAAATCAGTGTCGACCAGGCACTCTTCTAAGTTATACTGTACAGAATCTAAAGAATGATGGTTAGTGTCTAGCCATCACCATTCAGAGTGGTAAGGCTACTATGGATCCCCTTATGCTTGTGGTTGATGAGTTAAGAAATGATGTGGTTTATATTGATGACGCACTTGAATCAGAGCTAGAACAGTTGGTGACTAATGCTGAGTAACCATAAAAATCAACAGGTGTTGACAAATGAGCTGCAAAGAATAAAGGTAAGGGGAAGGCAGATGAGCAGGTATGAAGACCATTCCATGATCTCCCCCACTTTTTCCACAGATATTGAAGTAGAAGAATTCATAAAGAAAGTATAAAACGTTTGTTGCTATGCTAAAGGAGTTAAGCTTGAATATCCCTCTTCTTGAAGCTCTTGAGTAGATTCCTGGGTATGTAAAATTTATGAAAGATTTGGTAACAAAGAAAAAATTAGTCCGTTATAAAAAAGTTGGTGGGTTGCATCATTGTAGTGCAATTACATCGTGATCTCTAGCATAAAAGAAAGTTGATATCAAAGTTTTAATGATTCCATACACTAGTGGGGCATCTAGATTTACCAGAGCATCGTGTGACTTGGGTACAAACATCAACTTAATGTCACTGATAGTGTTCAAACAACTAGGCTTAAGATCTCCCAAACTAATGACGATGTGGTTATTGATGGCAGATCGTCCAGTAAAGAAGTCTGTGGGTATATTGTTTAATATTTTGGTAAAGGTGGAAAACTTCATCTTTCTAATCGACTTTGTTGTCTTGGATTGTGAAGTTGATTTTGAGATGCCCATAATTTTGGAGAGACCATTTTTGGTAACAAGTAGAGCATTGGTGGATATGAAAAAAAAAGGTGAGCTTAAGTTCAGACTTAATGATGAAGAGGTCATATTTGATATTCATAGAACCATGAAGCAGTCGACTGACTTGGGGGTGGTCCCGATAACAAAATATGTTGATGAACCTGGAGGCTACTTCTTTGTCTATCTTGATGAATTTTGAGTAATCAAAGTACCCACAACATGCCACGACGTTAAATCAGATGTTTCTTGGGAGGAAACTTGAGGTATTATTTTATTTTTGGATTTGTGTTACTTAGTGTGATTGATGTCAGATTACGCACCTAAGGTGCCAAAGTATGTTTCTAACTCTCTTATTTTTTAGTGGCCTAATGCATTAGGGATAATGCATGACTATTTAATGGGGGTGGGGCTACTTGTGGGTCTATATGTTCTCTTGGGATTTTTATTGCCATGTCTCTTTTCTTGGAGTCTATTCTTAGTAGAGTTAGTATGTCTAGTATGTATGTGTTTTGTTTTGTATTGTTTTGTATTATTTTTGTTTAACTTGGAGGAAAATGAGTACATAATGGCAACTGATATGTTTTGTTTTAATTGTGTTTTAATGTGTTACAAAAATGATACCTTTTCAAAAAATTTATTTTGAACTGTGTGATGTTTATATGTATGTGACCATTATGAATCTTGTTATGGCATTACAATTAGAGACATAATAATCATAGCTAGCATTTGCATGAATCGAATAGGTAGTAGTTTGTGATACAACCCTGTTCCATGTGTGTGTGAGATGCTTACTTAGTTCCTATTATGTGTTGAATCTAGAACTTGCTTGGTTAGTCTTTTCTAAGTTGTAGGATAGTTGATTAGGAAAGGATCGTAGGTCTTTCTTGAATTTAGTTCACTTTTAGCCGAAATGACCTTCCAAATGTGAATGAGTATCCCTTGGTCCCTATTTTGAGCCAATATAGAATCATTTTCTTGTTTTCACCTTTCACCTTTCCAGTTTAGTTATAATAAACTTGTTTTGGACCTGGTCCTCCTTGGACATTGTTCACTTTAACTCAAGCAAACTGTCTAAAGTTGGGGTGGTAATCATAGGAGTGGTGATTAAGAGTGGGTATGAAGAAGGGCGTGTATAAGAGAAAAAGAAAGTAGGGTTGGGTGTGGTAAAAAGAGAAAAAAAAAATTAAAATTAAAAGAAAAAAAGAAAAATGAAAAAGAAAGAATGTAAGAAACTGCACACAACATGAACGAGCAATAAAATAACAAAAAGGAGAAATAAAGGCGGTATAAAAGAAAAGTTGGTTGAAAAGTGTACCCTGATACGTAATTGTAGTGCCAAGGAGGCTTAGTCACTAAATTTCATATACACCATACCAGCGTCAAGCCTATGTTACAAGCTGAGCAAAGTCCTATACCGATCCTAATCCGACCCATCTAAAAATTAAGATATAGAAAATAAGGGTAAGCCTATGATATTCTGTGCACATTGATGAAATTTCTTTGTGAGTATGAGTGTCTCGTGATTGTCCCTGTATTAACATGCATTATTCTATTGAGTGAGTGGGACTTCTTTGTTTTGAGAGTGCATGTTTTGTGTTGCTAGCTGCTTATCTGTTCGCGTAGTGAAATTTGAACATATGCTTGATTACATGTTGCTAATGTAATTATAGCTTGATTCCCTTATATCACATAAATGGGCTGCATTAATGGACATAACTGGTTTTGAAAAGTTAAAATAGTAATGGGTGATGTTTTTGAGCTTAATTTGAGATTGATTGTCGTAATTATTTTAGGTTTCTCTTGGTTAAGCATCGTTGTATTATTTTGTTATGTTTTTGTTGCCTAGAGACAGACAAACGTTCTAAGTTGAGGGTATTGGTGCGTTATGATTTAATAATATTTTGATGCTTAAAACCAAAAAATATGCAAGTACTTAGGTTCATTTTGGTAGATATGATATATTTTTGTGTTGTTTTTTTGCAGGAAACTAGGTTTAGGAGCTTAAAAGTAAGAAAATGAGTCAAGATTGCAGAATGAGCCACTTACAATGCAACCTACATAATGTAGGTTGGGTGGCGTAGGTTGCAGAAAGTCCAAGTTTAGAGAATATGAAAGATGAAATTTTGACTGGCACCTATGATGAGTCACTTACCTGGGGTAAGTGCCACTTACGATGGCCACATACCTGAGGTAAGTGGCAGTATGTGGCAGCTGACCCAAGTTTCTCGATTTATTCTGGTTTGGATTTTTAGGGTTTTATGTAATATATAAATACTCTTTTGATGTTTTTTAGCTAGTTGATGCACTTTTATGCACTTATACTATCCACAAACATATATTTGATTCTAAGATTGTCTTTTGATCTTGGAATCTCTTTGTTCTTGGTTTTTAATTGATTAATTGATTTGAGATTTTGGGTTTTACTCTTTAATTATTGTGAGATTGTTCATATATTTTATTATTAAAATTTTATGGATTATTTTAATAATGCACAAATTATACATCAAGTTAAGTGCAAGGCAGACGTTGTCAATATATACCCAACATGAGTCGGAGTCGAATCATCGAGGAGTACAAACTAGCTTTCATAGTTTATGTATATTAAGAGTTAACTATGTGTTAAACTGTAATGAAACATTTAAATAAAACATGAAATTGGGGGGTTTGATTTGTAATTTCTTTGAACACAATCACAAAATAACACAATTATACGATTGAAAAATTAAGTGTACCAAATTGAAGGCACCTCGGGGTTATGCTATCCTAGGTGGTGTTTATGCATGGGTAATCAAGAGTTAATCCAAGTTTTAGATAAGGATTTTGGGTAGGTTATATTTAGGGTCTTAGTGGTAACCTTTCGATAAAACGTTAAATTTCACTCATGGATAGAACACTTCATGAGCATGACAAGTTTACCAATCCATTACCTCAAACTAGCATTCTTATTTCTAAGATAATGCTTATGAAAATACCTAATTCAACTAACACCATTATTTCTAAGATGATGGTAAAAAAGAAGATAATTCAATTTGTTGATCACAATTACTCTTCACCCAAATCCCTCATTCAAAGATGATATAGGATCCAAGACAACTGGGGTTCTCACCCATAATTCTTAATTCAAACATAGAGTAAGAGAAAAACCCATCAAAATTAACTAATTATTTGGACTAACAATCAACACCCACATATTATTCACTACCTAGTCAAACATAACCTCAAGATATAAGATTAGCTACTCATGAAATTAAAGGGAGGAAATATACCCAAATTGGCATGCAATTCATTCACCATAAGTCAAATAAATATAAACTCAAACTTCAATTTCAAACTATAACCAAAACATCTCTTGGAATTAAACTAGCAATTGTTTTCTCACTCAAAATAAAGTGTTTTTTCTCTTAAAACTGGAAAATTGGATGAAGAACACGTTGAGGGTTCAATAATTTATATCTTGGGACTCATCTCTATGAAATTCCAATCATGTCCTTAAAATTAGATCGGCTTATCGTGATCACACTCCCTCAATTGTGGTCGCGACTCCACGATTGCATAATATTTTTTACGCAATCGTCATCCTTTGACTGGTTGACTGATCATGATTGCGACCCTCAAATTGCAATTGCATCACCTAAGAGTCATCTCCTGGAGCTTATCTTCAGCCCTTGTCAATCTTTTGACCATTTCCCTTCCTTTCCATCTTTATCTCAATTTTTTTTCATCATGCTTACTTGTAGGATCACAAACACCAGAATTTAGTATATTTTACGTAGAACTAGTCTTATATATTCAATCGTTTCACCATAATGTGCACATAATTAGATGCAAATGAGTTCCAAATTTTCCACTCATGAACACCTCCAACTTAAGATCTTGCTTGTCCTCAAGCAACACTACTTCACATTCAATGGGACTACTCAACTTTGAAGATTACACTATTCAATCACATGGCCATCAGAACTACGAACTTGATTAGAGCTAATGATTAGTCAACAAGTATGAGAAGTTATAACTACACAATCCCTTAAATTCAATCATATTTTCAAGGGTGCAAAGAAATTTCAAGAATATTTAAGCTACAACAACCAATTCTCAAGAAGTGACTCTTCTTCAATATCACCTTAAATATTTTTCCTTTGCCTTGCTTTAGGAAGATGCCAACTTCACCAATCTATCCTAGTCTGTATGCTTCCTTACGAAAGAAACTCCCAACTCACCCAATTTTTAATATGCAACAATGAACACATGTGTGAGCACTCATACTCTTACAGAATTTTGCAGTGCAAACAAGTATCATGCCATATGCTTGCCCTTATTTTTGATCGCTACTAACTCAAAAATAATTAGTTTGAGATCCTGAAGGACATTTTCAAGCTTGTAATCTAGGCTTGGGAAAGGGTAGGATAAAAATTTGGGATAAAAGTAACTACACCCTCCTTGAACTCTACATAAAATTCTAGCTAAAGCAAACTTGGATCATTGGCCACTCTATTTATTCCTAATTCACACATGTTCCTACTTTTTTTTCTTTAGTCCACTCATCTTTCAAAGTCATTCTCTTCTTATTTCTTTCCTTATTGCACTCACATGTTTTTTCTTTCTTTTGTTGCTTTCTTTCTTTTTCTATCTTTGGTTTGCTTTTAGGCACTTATTTACAAGACCATGGCCATGATCACTTCTTCTAAGTTTCACAATACCCCCCAACTTAGGCTTTTAGCATATAGTTGTTAATTTTAAGTTCATAAAGGGTAGGGTTCAAGGGAAGGATAACTTTTAAACATTTAGAGGCTTGTAACATGGTTTTCAAATAAAGGTTTATAGGCTCAAAAATGGGCGACTAGGGATATCATTCACACATGAGTTTGATTTTTAGGTTAAAGTGACTTTCATTAACCATAAAGGGGGCCTAAGATCATTTCTCCAACCGCGCATAATCAAGATTAGCTTTGCAAGACCAATAGGCAGGTTCTATATGACACAAGCACAAGAATTATTCGACTAATACACACTACACGTGACATGCAAACTATTCTAGAAGGATCGATTGGATTTTCTACTCAATAAAAAAAGGAGTCATTTATCACATTACTACCAACTAAAGAATTTGGAGTCGCAAAAAGAGGCAAAACACTGTTACAAAACTATTCAATTCTATACCCTTGATTATTACAAAATTTTTTGGATGGATGGGGGTGTTGATTTTTTAATTCACCATGCAAGATTAACTATCATTAGCACCAATCAAGTCGCCATTTAATATTTGGACTCAAATCAGGGCAATACTTATGGCTACTCAGACTTCACCATAGTTGTGATGTTAATCTTAATTTAGAATGCCACCGGTACTTAAAATTTCCCCTGCATCTATGACTCTAATACCTCAACACAACAATTTTCCCTTAAGAATATTGTCACTCAATCTATCATAGAGGAAGGCTCATCCAATATTAGTATAAAAAGGGGAAAATGAAAAGAAAAAATGATTAATCTACAAATATAGGTACCATTAGTATACGCAATATTACAACCTAAATCATCAAATAATCCATAGAAAATAAAATACAAAATATCTGAATAATCACCCAAATAATACAGACCCAAGAATTGAATATGAAATAAATATGGATTCGAGCACCCCCAACTAAAGAGCTTGTAGTGTCCTCACTGCATAACATGAAAGCATAAAAAGAGTTTAAGGGGCTTCCTAAAACCGCATCAAGTGTTGTTATCGTTCACTGTCTCCTTATCAACATCATCAGACTTTGGCTCATCATCATGTAACCACCTAGCCAGAATCTCATCATCATCATCTTCTCTGGGAGGGAGGTCTGACTTTGGGCTTCAGGACCTTTCACAGGCCCTTCACCCCTTTTCATATACGGATGAATAACTTATCCCCCTTCTTCTCTCTTATCTGCATCTTATCATGAGAATCATACAACTTTCGATGTGACTGTGCCAAGGATAAGTAAGCCTACTCAAGTCTGGATATGGTGGCCCCCTATGCCTTCTGATTTTCAAGGAACTTCTCATAATAACTCTGGGTGATATAGGAGAGACGAGTGGTATAAGACTTATCCAACCCTTGAGGAAATTTGGACACCAATTCCTTCACTATACACATCTAAATCAAGAGCTCCTCAAATGGTCCTGCTGAGGATGGCCTGCAAGCATCAAGATTATTATCCTCTAACTTACCCAAATAAATTTTTCTCTTTTTTCTCTTTGAATTTGAGCCCTCACCATGCATCTTCAATGGGTAAATAGGTGTATTTAAGGATCTCTAGTTATACTCCAGGTATTCCCCAACCTCGACCCTCTAGCATAACTCCGTGATCAAATATGGAAACATGAGCATGGGGCCACCGTTGTTCTTAAAATGTCTGATCTCCAAAAGCATAAAGGAACTAACATTCAAAGGAATGTTGTCCATGATTTAATCTACCATCTAGGCTCATATGACCGGGACATGTGTCATGTTAGTGTTCGGAGAGACACAACTACAAATGATGGTCAATCAAATTTGAGACTCGACTGTGAACTCATTCAATGTTATCCTTGTTTTAGTAGTGGCCTAATGGACTTCTCTTCTTGGGCGTAATTGAGCAACCGACCAACATCCTGGAGCATATTCCTTGGCCTCATACTCCTTCATATTAACATCCAACAACCCATACACTTTATTGATTTGTTCAACCCCAAAATAAACTTCCTCGCCTCGAATATTCATAACTGGGTTGGAGATTTTCCCTATGTTAAGATTTGCATAGAATTATCGAACCCATTGCTCATTGGCTTGGTACGGGTCTGAAGCAAAGTGTATCCACCTCATTGCCTCAAATCTTCCATAGAAAGCTGAGGGCTTCTCAGGCACTTGTTCCAAAGATATGCCCCGCCAAGGAAGTAACTTTTTCTTGGCTAGGTCCTCATAGTAGACAACCTGACACTTAGAGAAGAGGAAGAATATTTGATCATATTCAACCATTCTCATCTTTGAAGATCTGAAATCAACACAAGGCATTAACTATCAAAATCATCATGCGAAAAAATGATTTGTCACTAAATTAAGCTAAAGAAATAGTTCATGGATCAAATTTGGGCTTAAAATAAGAATTCAGGGTTTTGGACAGGTCTATTAGATAGGACTCAAATATCGTGATTGCACTCTGCTTGAGTCGCAATCGTGACACTTAAGAGGCTTATTAGATTGGCCTCAAGTCTCGCGATCACAAGTCGCTGAATTGCAATCGCGGTACCTGAGGTTGCGGTCTTAGGCTTGATCAAGACAAAAAATGCCAATTTCTCAACCAATTTGTGTTCATAAAGTAAGTAATACTAGAAATATCGAACATCATCCCTAAACACTTAATCATACCCTAAAACTAACAAGAAGTTCATTTAGGCATTCCACTAAACACTTGGTATGCATCTACATTTCATACTAACTTTAAACAAGTGTGGGTTCTTAAGACTTCCCTAATGATGTGACACCATCAACAATATCCACCACATAATAAATATCAATTTAGACACTATTTGAGCATCAAAAACTCACAAATTTAAGCCATGGACCTATACATGATTCTAAGGTTCACATTTAAGCATAAAAGAGGAGATTGAGATAACATACTGGATGCTTGGATGAAAATAAGGATGATTGGCACTTTAAAACCGATTACAATGATAAAAATCTAAAAATTTATGGGTGTTTTAAGGGAATTTTGTGGAGGAATTGGTTTAGAAATATTTTTATTTATAACTACCAGGATTGTGATCATAATAAGCCTCCACAATCACAATCATGTAGGGATTGTGATCGCGGTCAACTTATGCGATTATGGTACCTGAGGCTTATCAGGGCAGACCTAAGCCTCTGGATCATGATCGCTATCTGAGTATCATTATTGTGACACCTAAGACCAGCTTCAGTTCCTTTATTTTCAGTTGTTCTACCTCCAACTCAATTCCACTTCACCTATTATCTCTCAATTGCTCAAATACATATTCAGAGTACACCAATTTGATGGATTAATAAAAAAAACAAAATAACTTCTCTAAAAATCAAAATTCAAAGGATACGGGCCAAATTAATGGCAATGAGGGGTTGCCTTCCATTCAGTGCTTGATTTAACATAGCGACAAAATATGTACTTGGATTCAACTTGGGATCATTTTTAGGGTTGGCTATTGTATCACTACGTAAACCTCCTTTCGTCCTAGGATTGATTTGCATTGAGATTTGGTAAACTTGTGTTTCAAATTTCTTGATTGAGGCTAAGTGGAAGATCACAGTATGACTTAGTTGTGAGAAGTCTCCTTTTATTTTATGTACCATTTGTCAGTCCTTTTAACACACATGAGAATTCTAGCCAAGACATCCTCACTTTTAAATTTTTTGGGGCTAATGGAGCTTGATTCCTTCTCTTTGGGCCTATCATGAGGAGGGATATATTGATCATATCCCTCTCTTTGTCTCTCCATTCTCGATTATGATCACGGTCTTTATCTCTCTAATATCTCTCTTGATCATGATCTTTCCAACCTCGATTCCCACTTTGCCTTTGATAGGCGGGGCAGGAAGCCCTTAATTTTTTTGACAAAAATCTAATCTCCTAATCAAGCTTTTCTACATCTTCATCATCATAGTACCGAGGGCTCTTAGAGGCTACAACATTTACCGCCTTAAGAGGGTCACCCATCACATGTTTAGCAAGAAGGTCGAGTTGGGTCATTACTTTGGCCATATTTTTATCCCATTCTTTATTCTTTCTTTTTTGCTCTTTATCCATAAAAGATGTCACGGGAGGACCCTTAGCCACCTCGATGTCCCTCGTATGCCATCCCCAATTTTATTTTGTTTCTTGATCAAGCAATGTTGATACAAAACCATAGGACAACTTAACAAGAGACCCACCGGATGCATTATCCACCCTCATTTTGTTGAGTTGGTCCAATGCCCTATAGAAAATTTGAAGAAGCATCTTTTTTAGGACCTCATGATTAGGGCATTGCATCAACTTATCTTTAAAGTATTGCCACACATCATACAATGGTTGGCCACTGAGTTGGCGAAAGTTGTTGATTCCATCTCTAAGTTGCAACATCTAAAATGGAGGAAAATATTGATCCAAGAAAGCTTCTGGAATCTCGAACCATGAAGTGATAGAACCCACGGGCAATGATATCAATCAAAAAATGCTTCTCCCATCAAAGAGAATGGGAAAAGATGCAATCGAATTGACTTTTTAGTGATGTGGGCTATATCAAAGGGTAAGCACACATAAATGAAATTTTTCAAGTGGAGGTTCACATCGTCATGGGCTTAGACTCTGAATAATCCCTTTATTAAAAGAAAATAAAGCATCATACTTGTCACGTGGAATACTACATTCCCTTCGGTCGGTGGGATATGGATGGCACTAGCTCGCCCAATCTCTAAGTTGATCTATATCTTCTAGCCTATCAAACAAACCGGTGTTGCTACCATGTTGGATCATGGTATCGTGTAGGCTATGGTCTTCCCCTAAGAAAACAAAAACAACAATCAATGTAAACACAAACACTATGACTAACCCAAGTTCACTAATAACACCTCAATCGTGAAAACTATGTTTCACTCTCCGACAACGGTGCCATTTTTTATAATGCTGAACTTATACATCAAATTAAGTGCACGAAAAACGTTAATATATACCCAACATGAGTTGGGGAAAAATCCTCGAGGAGTGCAAACTAGCTTTCAAAGTTTACGTGTGTTGAGAGTTAACTATGTGTTAACCCGTATTGCAATATTTAAATAAAACATGAAAGTAAATTGAGGGGTTTGATTTGGAATTTTGTTGAACACAATCGCAAAATAACACAATTATAAGATCGAACAATTTATAAGTGTACCAAATAGAGATAAACCTTCGGGCTATGCTATCTTAGGTGGTGTTCATGCATAGGTAATTGAGAGTTAGTCGTAGTTTTAGCTAATGGTTTTGGTAGGCTAGATTTAGGGTCTTACGGGTAACCTTTTGATAAAACACTAAATTTCACTCATGGATTCTTTCGTGCACCTCATGAGCATGACAAGTTTACCAATCCATTACCATAAACTAGCATCCTTATTTCTAAGATAATGCTTATGAAAATAGCTAATTCAACTAACACACTTATTTCTAAGATGATGCTAAAAAAGAAGCTAATTCAAGTTGTTGTTCACAATTGCTCTTCACCCACATCCCTCTTTTAATGATTATATAGGATCTAAGACAATTGGGGTTTTCACCCACAATTCTCAATTCAAACATAGATTAAGAGCAAAAACCATCACAATTAACTAATTATTTTGACTAACAATCAACACCCATACATTATTCACTACCTAATCAAACATAACCCCAAGATATAAGATTAGCTACTCATGAAATTAAAATAAATAATATACCCAAATTTGCATGCAATTCATTCATCATAAGCCAAATAAATATAAACCCAAGCTTTAGTTTCAATCTATAACCAAAATCTCTCTTGGAATAAAACTAACAATTGTTTTCTCACTCAAAATAAAGTATTTTTGCTATCAAAATAGAAAATTAGATGAGGAACACATTGAGGGTTCAATCTTTTATATCTTGGGACTCAGTTCTGTGAAATTCCAATTATGCCCCTGAAATCAGCCCGGCTTATCGCGATCGTACTCCTTCAGTTGCGATCGCAACTCTACAATAGTTTAGTATCTTTGTGTGATCGCCCTTCTCTGACTTGTTGACTGATCACGATTGTGACCATCAGATTGCGATCGCAAGACCTAAGGGTCGTCTCATGGAGCTTATCTTCAGCCCTTGTCAATTTTTTAACCATTTTCTTTCCTTTCCATCTTTGTCTCAACTCTTTTCATCATTTTTACCTGTAAGATCACAAACACCAGTATTTAGTGTATTTTACACAAAACTAGTTTCATATATTCAATCATTTCATTATAGTGTGCACGAAATTAGATGCAAATGAATGAAAAATTTGCCTTTCATTATGTTTTGCAACTTTAAGCGACTAATTCCTTTAGATTGGGTTGTGGGAACCCTAAAACCATAATGAATTAGGGAAAGTGCGAGGTTCATCTAAATTATTATTTAAACTTGCATTGTGATCTTCTTAATTTGAATTGCTTTCTTAGCGGTGACCAACGCTAAGAATCCACCTGTATTTGAGATTGTTTTCATAAGAAATATTAAGATTGGGAAAAAAAGATTACAATAGTGATTCGAGTCTATCAACCCTCGTCTAATAACTTGATACCCACAAGGTGATAGTTAAACTAGAATTAAAGACAAGGGTTAGTAAAGCAATACCCTAAGACTCAGAAGGTGAAGGGTGAGAATTATCAAATCACTCACAAGATGATTGGTAATATATAACTTGTTAGATTCTGCATGTGTGACAGTGAGACAGATGGATTGAGCATGAGAAATCTGCGGAGCTAGGAAGCCAGGGAGAATATAGTCCTGGTGTTCATCTCAAATTGTTTACAACCAAAAGCATTCACAACTTGTTATTTTTTACTATTTAATACAAAATTCCCCCATTTACTTTCCTGCACTCCCAGCTACTTCAACAAGTCCGAGAGATGAATTTGACCTATTCCTTGTAGGATTGACCCCAACCTAGTTTTGGTTATTATAATTTGACAACGGCCATATTGTATCTTCTTGGAGGGTATAGATTGGCCAACATCAACTAACTCATATTTGAAAACACTATTTGTATGGAGACCATCTCTTTTTAGGAAGAAAATTATTGTCATTATAGTCAAAGTCACTATAAGCAAAACCTTTTTCTTAATTTACTTTTTCCTTTAATAATTTATTTTTATAATATTTGGCAAAGTCTTTTTTGACGTACCATATTTACGTGATCAATGACAAATTCATTTGACCACACCATAATACCCATTTTGGTCATGGACAAACTTTTATAAGTAAGAATATTTCTAGATTTTACCTTTTAGTAAATCATGATAAAACATACTTGTAATGGCCGAGCTCATTAGTTATATTATCTGCTCTAGGCCTAGACCCACACGGCTTTAAAATGTGTCATTAGGGAGTAGGTATTGCTTATTATAGACCCAATATCTCTCGTGTGTTTTTCCGACATGGGACTCTTTATCCTAAGTTGGGGTATTATATGCACACCCTCTTATAGACTCAGTGTCCTCAATGACGTTTGCCTCATCGAATGAGATTTACCTAGACTCAGGACTGAGGTTTACCCTGCCTTATTGGGATTTTCTTAAATCTATTTGAACTCTAACCCACATCGATAAGGCTGACACAAGAGTGGATTTAAAACCATTAGTAATGGCCCAACCCACTAGTGATATAGTTCACTATAGGCCTAGACCAACACAACTTTAAAATGCATCCCTAGGGAATAAGACTTGCTTACTTATATACCCAACATCTCTGTGTTTGCCCATGTGGGACTCCTTATCCTAAGTTGGGGTGTTACATACACCCCTCTTATTGACTCAGCATCCTCATCGAAGTTTGCACCACCGAATGAGATTTACCTAGACTCGAGATTGAGGTTTGCCCTACCTTACCTAGATTTATCTAAAATCAGTTTAAAGTTTGACCCACATTGACAAGGTTGATACCAAAATATCTCTGATACCATTTGTAATGGTCTAGCCCAGTAGTGATATGTTTCATCCTGGGACTAGACCCGTATGGCTTTAAAATGTGCCACTAGGGAGTAAAGCTTACTTTCTAATATACCTAATATCTCTCATGTACTTTGCTGATGTGGGACTCCTTATTCTAAGTTGGGGTGTTACATATACCCCTTCTTATGGATTCAACATCCACACTGACGTTTACCCTACTGAATGGGAGTTGCCTAGACTCAGGGACTGAGATTTTCCCACCTTCTTGAGATTTACCTAAACTCAGTTTGAACTCTGGCTCACATCGATAAGGCTGGCATAGGAGTGACTTTGATACCAAGCTTGTCACGAACCAAGCCGATACCCTGACTGTAACGGGCATCGAAACCACAAAGTTCTGAGAAGACCCCTTAGCATACTATAAAAACATAATTCATTTTAATTGTAGAAAATATAAAGAAAATTAAATAAATCTTAATAACAATATTTAAACCCAACATTCATAACAAAAATATTTGTTTAATCTAGTATATAAAACCTCTACTATTAAGTAAATTGTCTAGGTCAGGACAAGGCCTCTAGTCAGACCATGAAACTGAGAGGAATTGAATATCTAAATAGAATGTCTTTCAAAAGATGAATGACTTACCAACTTTGACATTTTAGGAGATTTTACTGCTGAGTTGGACCATGAGACTGATCCTCAGAACCTACATTATAAGACAATATAGCCTCCCGAGGATGGTCAATACTTAAAATATATTGGCATGTAGAACGATAAAATGAAATAACATTTAAATAGTATAAACTATGGAAACATTGTACAAAACATAATATGGGGTTACAGAAATATCCTAACAACATATAGACATGAATTTTAGTTTGAAAGATGATTTCTAAGTCAAAATTATGATGTTCTATAATTCTGAGCTAGGTGGAGTACCTGACATGGTCTGAAAAACTCTACAGGCTATGCAGGGTCCGACATTGACTTGTCAATCAAGCCCCTGATTCAAGTTTGCCGCAAGGGTTAGATTGTCTGATTTGGTATAACAAAGAATAAAATAAGTATACAATGATCATTCATATTTTAGGACCACATCAATTCCGCGTTGGCAAAATAAGGTTTTGGGCCATGGGACTTTCGAACCCATGCCTTCTCGGTTAGCCACCTAACTCTCTTTAAGCCCATATTTTAGCCTTTTAAAAACATGCATCTTTCTTAAAACATAGTTTGTAGTCTGAAATGACAATTGTCTGATTTTTTGTATCATCAAACTGAGACTTGTAAGTCACATAATCTATTTTATACTTTTTCTTTGATCTCTTACATGTCATAAACCATTGACCACCATAAAATAGTTTATGTCTTAGATAATAATTCTCTTTAAATCAATAAGATGGTTTAGTCAAAGAAACTTCTCTTTTATGTATCTTGTGAAAACATCACAAGAATTCACTCCTTTCTATTGCACTCCAATAAACACCATATAAAAATGAGAATAACGATAAGACAAGTAGTATTCTTCAAAACCATTTACATATGGAATGGATAATTAAGTAAAGGAAATATTCAAATTTTTGTTTTCTTTCTCAACTACAATAAATCACTTATACTTAGCCAGAGTTCATATTTAGGTACAAATATGGATTGAAACCATGATATTGTAGTTGAATGAAATCTCATAACTTAAGCACTAAAAATAGTTCACAAGAACATAAATTCAAACCCCATGTATTTTAGGTCGTACAACATACCTTTAATGGAGAGAATTTGGAGTAATTTGATCCTTGAAGTTTAGGACCTTTGAACCCTAGGTGGTTTCTCCTCTATCATTTTTAAGAATGATTACAAAGTGACTTAGAGTGAAAAAGGGTCATTTTTAAGGTCTTATTAGGTGGATTAGGAATGACTTAAGGGTGTAAAAAGACTCAAATGCCCTTGAAATATTCATAAAACTATGATCCATCAATGAATGGAAAGGGAGGCGTGCAACGCGACCTCTATCACGAGGGGACAACCTTACAATATGACCCCATCGCAAGAGAGAGGCCACATAATGAGACCTCCATCGCGAGCTGGCCCTTCGTAGAGGGGTCCCTCCGCATGGGTAAGGCAGTGGCCTCTCGCGGTGGCCTTTACAGCACAGGGATGTCACGCGGTGTCTTCCTCGCATTGAATGGGCCGTCTTCTTATCAAATATTACCCTCAATTCATCTAAATCCAATCTAAAGTGGTTTATTTTTTATCTAGGGATCTCGTGGGATCTTTCTAAGCTTTATTCATATCAAAAATCTTGGGGTGCTACAATACTATAACATTAATGATCTTTTTATACCAAATTAAAATTTTTTATTTTTCTCAAATCTCTCGTAGAGGTGAGTTTTGGTGTTTATCCAACCATAAATAAGCACGTCTTTATTTATAACTCTTACCACATCTTCATACATTCACTTTCATAAATGATCGGACATCTATGATATTTATCACAAGTCACATTCTCTTCTAGAAATGAACGAATTCATTATATGTGTTTCTATTATAAGCCCATTTTTATGTATTGTCGTTTGTCATATTTATATGACCCACCTCACCATCACTTTACTTTGATGAAGTATTGATAAAACTTATCACATTAGGTTGCGTGATAACCTCTTGCTCAATATCTTTCATACCAAATCGATGGTAAAATTACCTTTACTTTTTTTGAATGGCTATTTGGAGAACTCATATTGTTCTTTTGTCCTTTATCATTCCCAAGTTCATTTATACAATCATGATATTATTTTATCATCTTTCGGAATTATGAATACTGCTACCACATTCACATAAAGGAATGGAGCAAGTAAATTGAGCAAATTTAATGACTTTTCATCGAAAGTACATTATTATATTGTATCAAGACTTTAACCTGAAATCTTATAATCATGGTGTATTGGGACTCTAATATAATGTCTTACCCTTTTAATATGATGAGAGTTGAATCAATCATCTTACCCTCAATCAATGGCATGAAATGAGAGACTCAACCTTGAGACTTTGTTATAAACAAATTCCATATATCCCGTAAGAAAAACCATCCAAGCAACTACAAAGTCGGTCCTTGATGATCAATATATTCTACAAGGTAGGATCAATTCATTCAAAAATAATTATACAACACTATAAAGTGTTACATATTAAACCAATTATTTTAAAACAACCATAAATAAGTTCTATAAGCACAAATAGTATATTCTAATTGTTTCAAGAGGCAGTGAGAGTAAAAGAAGAAAATGTAAGAAATTCATTATCTTTTCTTTTTTAGATCCCTATAAGAGCAACAACAAAAATACTAGTTGATAACCACAAAATAATATCAACCAAGTTTGTAATTCCTGTTATACAAATCTAATTTATGAAATATTCTGGTGAATCCAATTCACCAAACAATATTGACAGCTTAGTTAACAATTATGTGGCCATAATAACATTTGATATTAATCACGAAAAATATAGAAAAATTTAAAGTACAGGATAAAATAAATTAGTCTTTACTTTCTTAATGTTTTGGATTATGCATTGACGATGCAATCACATGTTAAGAATTAAAATAAATTCAAGAAGAGAATATATTAGATTGTCAGATTCACTAATTCTTATGCTTACAGTCAAAGTTATTGCATGAAAAAACTTGAACTCGTGCTTACAATGTATTAAAATTAACCTAAAAGAGTAACAATATGAGCTATAAAAATGTACTTTCATCCCCGACAGTAGATTTCTTCCTTGACTCGGGTCCCAACTCTTGATTTTAACTCAAAACATGACCTGGGATCATCATTCTTCATCCAACATGGAACCTAATTTGTACCCCAACACGTGACTCAATTCTTGTCCCAACTCTAAACCCTAAAACACGACTTTCGTTTCCAACTTGACACATGACCTAAGATCTTAATTCTTGATCCGACATAAGACTTGATTTTATACCCCAACTCTTGACTCAATTCTCGATCCCAACTCTAAACCCTAAATCTGACTCTCAAGCCTGAACCAAACTCGATCCTACCTTGACTTGTAACTCGACTCTTAACCTAACTCTAAACACTAAAACAAGAGTACTCTTAATCCTGTACTTGAGATCCATCCTCAACATGAACCCGACTCTAAAGTCGACCTTGATCACCAAATGCAAAACCTCAACGGAGGTCCCAGCATGGGACTTGACTTTCGACCTCAACTCAAGATCAAACTCCCAATTTTGATCCCATTATTTTTTTAATTGAGGAATATATGTATCAAAAAATATTTTTGTTCTTACCAAACACACCCTCAATGGTGAATGTAATTTAAGCTTTATCATATTCATGTAGTCTTCTTTAATACGTCATTGTGATTTAGGATTTTAATAATTTATTTAAAATAATTAAGTCTCCAAATCATAACCTACATAATTTTTGAAGAAAAAAAAATTTCCCTAAACTTTGTTTATTGGACGTCCTAAACCTTTTGGTTATTGGTTTGAGAATTACACGTGGTGGCATGGACTTTTGGTAAGTTTTAAAAGCTAATTTTAGGGGGAAAGAAGTCTCCTAAACCCATGGGTTTTAAAACATATAGTTTAGTTTATTTACTTTGTGTTTTAAGAAAGAGAAACTTAGTTCTAATACAAAAATATCATATACACACACACATATATATAAGAATTATAAACATGCTGATATGGCATGCTTTGTTTTTCTTAATCCTTTTTTAATTCTTTTCAATTTTTATCTTTCTTATTCATTCATTAATTAATAATTTATGTGTTATACTAATTAGATATTACCTTCTTAAATGATTTCTAGAAAGACAGAAGAGTCTCGCGTTATTTTTTCTCTATATTTTATGGATTCATTTATGTAAATAATTAGTCAAAAATTTATTTATGTAATATGATTTGAAAAATACACATATCTATATCTATGTATTTATATATTATCAATCAATCAATCAATTTTCTCTATATAATATAAAAAGGAAGAATATAAAACTACTAATGTGGCATTCTTCTAGAGAAAATGGAAGGAAAGGTGTCTCTTAAGTCTTGAATGTGGTATTGAAAATATTGACCAACTTAAAGGGTCAAACATAATTGAAAAACTTGATTAGGTGAATTGTGGACTTGATTAGGTTAATTGTGACTTGATTAATATTTTTAAAACTTTCTAATCTTTTTAAAAATACAAATCAACCAACACCCCTCTCCTCCAAATCAACTGTCTCTCGCCTCTCTCTCGACATTTTCTCTCAAACTTCTCCCAACCAACAGTTCTACAAATTTCTTCCTCAATCCCCATTGACTTCAACCTCCGGCGATAAATAGTTGGGCTTTGAGTTTTTTTCGACTTTTAACAGTTAATTGATGTGACATTATCGCTCTCCGGTGACAATATTTTTGAGTTCTTCATCATCTCTTTTCTTCTTTCACAGGTATAAAATTAGGATGTTTTAGTTATAAAGAAAAATAGGAACTTGAGCCAACTTCTCTTCTAGTATTAGTTCACAATTTCAATATTTGTTGCTTAAATTTAAAATGGGGACTGGACAAAACCCTAATTTGTAGTATTTCTTCTCTTTTCAGAGTGAAATATAATTTTTTATTATTATTGTAGTTCTTGTTGTCAAGCTGTTCATTCGATTTATTGGTGTTTGTTGTATTTTTTGAAGTTTGTTTTTTGTTGTTCGTGTTTGTAAAAAAAAACAACAATGTAGGTATTTTTGGTCACTATTGATGTGCATGGTGTGTGTGTCGTGTGTTAATTTGTTGCTGTTGTTGGTAAAAATAGTGTATTTAATATTAAATGGTGATATTGTTGTTGTTCTCTTGAGCAAAATATTGCTACTGGTTTATTTTTCTACAACAGATTAACCATCTCTTGCAACAAATTAACAATCTAATGCAACAGCTGAACCATCTGATGCAAAAGATGAATCATCTGCTGGACAAAATCTATCAACTATTCCAATAGGACAACATGTCCAAGACTCTGATTTCTTCCAATAGATCATTCATTTGTTGCGATAGATGACCCTTCCATTGGAAGAAATCTAAATAATATTGACAGTTGATAAAAGTTCCATCATATCACTCATATGTTGCAACTGATGAATGATCTGATGCACAAATCAGTCATCTATTTCAACATATAAGTGATCTGTTGGAAGAATTTACAAGACTATTGAAATTATTTTTATTGTTTCTAACAGATTACTTATCCGTTGCAACAGGTTAGTTATATGTTGCAATAAATAACTCACCTGTTGCAACAGATGAATTATCTATTGGAATTATTATTTTACTGTGTTGTACTTGTTATATTTATTGTTATCCTTTTTTTAACGATGTATTAATCAATTATAATCTTTTTATTTTCTATTATTTTTAGATAATATGGCTTCCAAAAGAAAAGAAATTGAATCAAGTCTAAGTAATAGAATAAGTGAAGCAGCTAGGCTACATCCACCACTATATGAGCTTGCTTTACAAGTGTTAGCTTAATCAAAAGCAGAAGATAATGAACATGGGGATGAGGAATATTTCAAAAGAGATGATCCAAATATTAATTGCCCTTCCACTGAAGAGTTAGTCAAACCCTTCAACATTGATAGTTATTCTGTGATAATGCAGTGCGATGGTGTAGATTTAAGTGGTGATTTCGTGGTTAAGTCATCCATGAAAAAATCTTTTGATACCTTAAGAAAAGTACTTCAAGACCAAAAATTGGATGCTTATTTCAGGGACAGTTACTTTGGACAATATCTTAATTTATCAGAGGACAACAATGCTCGTTTTTAAATTACCATGGTACATGATCTTCTTAAGCGTAGGTTTATGTACGAAAATAAATATTAGATCGATGAGGTGTGGATAAATTACTGTGGCATGTCTATTTATTTTGGTTGGAAGTAGTTTTTCATAGTTATTGGACTAAAATATTATCCTCCTTCTCAACCTATACCAATTCTAACCCAAAAAATACCCCGCACACTAAAAAAGGCAAATGCAAGTCATGTGATGGTCATGACTTATTTTTCCTTGTTGGTTCAAGATTCAAAAACAAAAATTTGATAGAAGTGTTGAAAGGTAAAATACTTTTAAAGAAGCACAAACAATCATTATGCTTGATTTGGTTTGTACATAATATTCTTTAGGCGAGAGACATTAACAACAATATACCACTTGGTTTAATAAAGCTCTCCATGGATCTTGAGGCATTTAATAGCTATTCTTGGGGTTATGAAAGCTTCAAAATGACTGTTAAATATTTGTTGACTCTGTTAACGCCAAAGACACTCAACTTATATGGCTTTTCATAGGTTTTCATGGTAAAAATTTCTTTTATTATGATTTATTTATTTTTTATTAAATAATGCTTTTGATTTATAAGCGTTATTTTATGGGTTTGGTCATTTGAAGTCATTCCTTATTTGAGACACAAGTGAACTACTAGGAAAAAGTTTTATGTTCAAGAATCCTGAGATGGTTGTAAGTCTAATTATTATTAAGTTTTTATTTTAATTAATAATTTTTTAAAATGAGTTAATCATCATTCTAATATATGTACTGATTTATTTTAGATTATGCATCTGTGGCTTGTTCCGACCAGTCGAGAGTTAAAGATGCTATTTTTCTTACTTTATGATCTGTGCAAACTTTATCGAATCCTAAGGTCATTGATAGAATAAAAAAGGAATTATTAGAAGCAACAACCATCACAAGAAAAATAATTTTAGAGTGTGGGCTTGTTGTTGTTGATGGTATTAGTGGTGATGGAGTTGTTGGTTGTGGTAGTGGTAGTGGCGCTGCTGTTGGAGCTAATGATGCTTATCTTGTGTTTTTGAATCAACAAATCATTATGATTATTATCATACTGGTTTTACATATTTTGTCCCTCCTAGCAAATGTTTTGCTTGTAAAGGTCAAAATTGTAAGGCAAAACATGAAGGAGTGATTAATGGTATTAATACATTAACTTGTTCTGTAAATGAATTGACATGTAAGAGGGGTGTCATTCCATCAAATAGGATTTTATATTCATACACTCCATTAGAGATTGAGGCAGCTAAAAAGAGAAGGAAAGAAATTTCCAAAGCATTATCAAGCATCAAAAAAAGAAAAATTGCAACTCTTCTATCTTTGTCTTGCACTTTTGAGCTATGTACAAGGGCCACAGGGGAGCAGCATGAGCTGAAGAAGGTGAATATTTATCATTTGTTCCAACAAACAAACAGAATATACATTTGTTTCAATAGATGACATATCTGCTGAAAATTATCAAATAGATATAGACATTTGTTGCAACAGATAATTAACTTATTCCATCAGATGCATTATATGTTGTAATGTATGTATCATTTATTGGAGGAAATCAAACAGGTTTGGGATATATTACATCAAGACTTCCCTAATATTTTTGTTTGTTCCAATAGATGAGTCGTTTGTTTAACAGATGGGTCATCTATTGAAAATTGTCATTTAGGTCTTTCTCCTATTTTAATTTATCCCAATAGATGACTTATATATTGCAACAAATGGGTCATCTTTTGGGACAAATTAAAACAGTAGGAAAACCTATTTGATTTCTTCCAACTGATGAGTTATCTTTTTTATTTTTTGTATCTCTGTGATTAGCACTACAATTTTAGATTTTTCAGGTAGATCTTACAGTAGAAGCTACTGATGAACAGCATACCACAGTTAATAATTTATCAACTGCTTCCAAAGAGTAAGAAAAACTAAAGTTTGTTAGTTCAGAAGAATAGAAGAATTATTCGTTTGAAGGGTTCAACATCTCAGATGAAGCTCCAAAGAACTAACAAAGTTGTTCAGCAATTATTCAAAATGGATTACCGATGGGCTGTTAAAGAAGCTTCATGTAAACAGGTACATAAATTATTTTTAACAACATTGATTTATACAATTCTTGTTGTAAAAACATGACATTAACACATATAAATCATGCAGAAAAGACAAACACTATAAAGTAAACCAATCGGGTCTTGGTTTTGATATGTTCGACTTTGTTGTTGTGCATCCTAGAACGAAGAATTGATTCTATTTGATGTCACAGCCCCAAACTTGTTGGAATGATGGATTTAAATTATATATATATATATATATATATATATATATATATCTTACTATTAACACTATATTTAATTGTATATGTTTATTAATTTTTATTATTACGTAATCTGAAATATGTAGCACATTGATGTCATTTTTTACAACCTCTGAAAGAAAATGATATTGCAAACACAACAACAATATAGATACACGACAATCTACTATTTGTTCAAAGTTTACATCAATAAATCCTGCGATCTTTTTCAATAATAGTTGGAAGTTTACCGAAATGAGGAGTGTTTAATCAACATCATCAAAGGTTTTAGCATTCTAGCTAGCTTATCGTGGCACTTGACCGACGAAGTGTACATTCTGATCAAATATGGTGATGAGTTCCATTGGGTATTGGATGTCATTGTTCTAAAAGAGAGGTGCATCCGAGTTTATGACTCGATGTCACGAAGGAGACATTCTGGGCCATTGTCTGAGATACAAAAGGTGACCAAAATATTTCCTACTTACCTTGATATAAATGACTTTTTGGATCAAAAGATTCATACTGATTGATCAACGATTGAAGCATACCGGGATAAAATAGGTAATCCATTTGATGCAGAATATGTTGAAGGAATTGCTCAATAATCCAATAGTAGCCTGTAAGTATCATGATTTAGTTTCATTTCATAAATTTTACAACTCTTACATTAATTGCAAGATATGGATTATCTGATTTGTACAAACTCAGGGATTGTGATTTTTTATTGTTGCTTACGCCGAGTATTTGAGCGATGGATTACAAGTTCTAAATGATGACTTGATGTCGGATTACTCCATAAAAGATATGCTATTCTTTTATGAAAATATGGAGAATCGAAGGCTTAGAAACCATACACAAGCAACATTAAAGATTCACGATGACCAAAGCTGAATTTCATAGCACTGGATAAAGAACAACTTGTTAATATTGAGTAGATATTTATAGATTGAGTCTATTAAATTCATAACAAATATTTATATTTCATTTATTTATTAATTTATTTAATTTAATATAATTTATGAAGGCTTCAATTTATTTTATTTTGTCTATGAATTTTATTTTATCCTTAGATTTGAACTCATTAATAGAAATGGAATAGTGGATTCACAATAATGAGTTAAAAATATCAAAGTCCATAACAAACAAACAACAACACAAGTTTTACTATTATAACGATCATGGTGGATTACCATTCGGGCATGTAGTTTTTTTATGGCTAGCGTTCTTACATACAAAGCACTTGTTTTCTCTTGATGGGAATGATTCTCTGACTCCACGCCTTCTCTTATATTTTCTTCTTCATTATTTGATAGTGCTTGGGTCAATATATGGAGAAGGCATTAATCTCTCCAAAATCTCTACAGGAACAACCAAGATTCTTCAGAAGGCACCAGATTAATATTCTTACTATATACCATTATATATATTTTCATCGAATAATATGGAGAAGAGTAATCATAATTTGAGCTCCATATTGTGCACCATATTGGTTTTGAAGCATTATCACAGCATGTGGATAAGATATTTTGTCCAAGTAAAAAACTCTATATGTACAAGATCTTGTTTGAAGATTGACCGTGATAACATCACCATGATCGTTGATACTAAACTTGTAATCTGCTATTTGATGAGCCAATAACCTATTCCCCAAACTGATGTTCGTTGATATTTATTTTTTTGCATCTAGAATAAATTTGTTTCTTGCCTTTACGAACTGCATACGCCTTTCATGAAATAATTTGGCATACTTCTTATTTATTTTATCAAATAGTGTCACGATGGAAAATTCTCTTTCAACGTCATAATATTATACTTATACAAAAAAATCACTTAGTACGACATCATACGGTATTACAAACTTGTAACTCAAATAAGACATTAGATTTATAATAATGTACCTATTTACCAGATAAAATATCTGGCTCTATTTCTTGACACCGACACGTTCGAACAATTGTGCTGCCTTGGGTGAAATATCCCTTATATGATTGAAATAGTCAAAAAATTCAGCTATAACATATGCTTTAGCTTCTCTATAAAAAAGAGACACGACCTTTTCATTGTGAAAGTTATTTCGAATATTTTCTCCAAGATACCTCATGCAAAAATCAAAGTGAGCTGAAGTATAAAAAAATGAACCCATCTTTCGGATACTTGGATGCCTATCCGAAAAATACACAACTCTTTGATATCTTTGTCACAGCTTCACATTTATTCAAAAAAGTATTCATACGAGACATCACATTCCTTGTCCACTACACCAAAAGTGGCAAGAAAGATGTGACTTCTGGATCCTGTGCCACCGCCGATAGCATAACTCCTCCATACTTGCTCCTCAAGAAAGTCCCATCAATGGCTATGACTTTTCTCAACTGTTGAAAACCAAGAATTCAAGCACCATAGGATACAAAAAAAAGTACTTAAACCTTTCATTTTCATCAACATGCAGTGCCATGTTACTTTCAAGATTTGTGGACTCAAGAATATAATGGTAGGCTTCAAGGATTGCATACCCGTGCTCGTGTGTACCCCTAACCAAGTCCTTGGAAATCCTCATGACCTTATATATCTTCCAGTTACTGACCGTAACACCTAATTATATAAGGAGTTGATTGACCATATCACTTGTAGAAGGGCCTTTTCCACTGAAGAATCTATTTTGAAAATATTGACCGAGGATCTTTGCCGTGGCATGAGGATTATGGATCGTAATATGCTCCGAACCACATGTGTGATACTTTTCATAAATATTAACGATGAATCTGTCAGAACTTAAGTATTTCAAAACCCTCAACCACCACTTACAGTTCGAATTAGCATATCTAAAAGAAAAAACCTTGCTCGAATTAATCACCTTCTTTAGTCTGAAATTTTTTTCAAGCAAGAAATAAACAAAGAAGAAGATAGTTCTATCTTATTATTGAATGAAATTCCCTTGTAAAAACCAATCTCGTCATCTTGACGATTGTCCAACTGTGCTGATTGAGAAAACTGCCCACCGTATTGCACACAACAACGGGCGTAGGTATTTGATCATCATCTTAAATATTCATGTCCAGATCATCCAATTTATCATCAAACATGTCTTATTGTTCTTCTTCTTCTACATTCTGGTTCTCATTCTCTCTCACTTTTTTAACCATGTACACCCTTAACACCGACCTAGCTGAATCACTCAGATAAGCATGCAACTGAACCTGATCAGTTATCTTGAAAGATAACACCCTCTAATATTCAAATGAGATGTGCATGTAGTTGATGGCGAATTCTTTCGGTTGAAAATTCAGTCCACGATAGCTGATGATTAAGTTCACAAAATTATCATACGAAACATTACTTTAGACTTTTATAGCTATTGCCTCTATCATTTCATCCTTCTTCCACGGCCATACATATCGATTGCTCTTCTCGATCCATTCACTATGACAATCCACCTTATTGTTATTGATCCCTCCATTAGTGGTACCTAAATAAAGATATTTATTTAAAAAGTTAATAATGATATGATAATAAAATTAATAGTGATTTTATAGTACTATAACGTGAACCACAATAGATAAGTAATCTATTGCAACAAGTGAATAATATGTTGCAATAGGTCAGTGATCTATTGCAACAGATGACTCACCTGTTGGGATTCATGTTACGGTTTTATAGAACTTGAAGATAATTCCAAGAGATGAGTCATCTTGAAATTGGGTTAGATGTTATAGTACTAAAGAACCTTTAAAGTTGATTCCAACAGGTGAGTGACATGTTGCAATAGATAACTAACCTATTGCAATAGATGACTCACTTGTTGCAACAGACGACTCATGTTCTATAGTTTCTACAATATGAATACCAACAGGTAAGTCATCTATTGTAACACCTAACTCACTTATTATAAGAGATGACATATCTGTTGGAATCAACTTCAGGTTTTGTTGCAACATGAGTAATTTATTTCAACAGATGACTCTTTTGTTTCAACATATAACACATTTGTTGCAACAGATGACCCATCTGTTCGATTCATTGGTAGCATATGATAAAGAGTTTTATATATGGAACAAAATATGGTGGCGGATCTACTTGCAAAGGAAGATGCTAGAAGAAAAAATGAAGCATAATTAGGGATTACTTTGGATAGAATTTTTTAAACTATGCCTTGTATCAACTTAGCTACTTTTGCTAGAATTTTTTTAACTTTGATTTGTACTGATAACTTAGTTGCATATAATACTGATAACCTAGTTTGCATATATTGAAAATACTACTTAGTTGGTCTTCTATTATCTTTCTTTTTTGTTATGAAGCATATTTAATAAAATTGTTCCATCTTAATTAAAAGATTTATGATAAAGAGTTTCATTTTTAATATTCTCGCAAAAAAATTAAAAGAAAAAATATTAATCTTATGATGTCATTGTTTTTTGTCATCATTCTTTTTATTTGAAATGTATTTTTTATTTTTAATTACTTCGTGAATATAATAGTGTAAATTATTTTTATATGTTTTAACAACATAAAAAAGAAAATATATCATCTATATACGATATAATTGTGATAACTGAAACAGTAATGTGACACTTCTCTCATGCAGCTAACTCATTTCTCTTTTTAACTTTTTTTTTTTGACTTTTCTCTTGCTTTTACCATTCATTAATTTATTTCTACAAATAAATTAATACGTAATGATAATGTATTTACTCTCTAATAAACTTATAAATTCAAATTATTTATGACTCATATCTTTTCATCTTACTTATAATTCTTACTCTTAAATATTATTCATGACTCTCATATTTCATTTCCAAAAAATCTTAGAAATATTTATTGAATGTTAAAAATTATAATAAATAAATGTAATAATAAAGACATAATAAAGAAGTTTAAAACTTAAGAAAAATTAGAATTTATATAGACAATCAAGTACTCCTACAAAAAAATAGAAAAAAATAAAATAAAAAATAGTATTTTAACATAGTATATTTTTATTTAAAAAATGTTCTCTTATTTCCTATACTTCACCACTGTAAACAATTTGTTTTATGGTGTATATAAGAATAGTGTGAACTTAAGAAGATGCAAAGAATTTTTATTTATGTACGTTAAAAAATATGAAAAAATATATCATTCACAAATGAAGACAAAAATCTATATTGTCTTAAAGATAAATATTAGTAGTATTTCATACTACTTATTACAATATGAAATTATCAATTTTAAAAATATTTTTTTATATATAAAAAAATAAAAATATATAAGTTAATTAATAGCCGCGCAAAGCGTGAATAATTTCACTAGTTAGTCATATAGTGGGATATGACTTAACGTTTAAGAAGAGATTAATTGTGAAATTAATATTTCAAATTATGTAAAAGCAAACGGACAAAAACTTCAAAATTTCTATTGCAATTTTGCAGTTCTTTTTCAAGAAAATAATAAACGAAAAAAGAATACTGAGAAAAAAGAAGTTCACAAAAAATAGGTCACGTACGACACAAAAATCAATTAAGAATTCTACTGTTAAAGATCAAGGAAAATTTTTACTACATCAAAATAACATTACAAAGAGAAAATTAAACAAAAACAAAAATGCCAATAAAATAAATGGAAGCAGCAAGTTTATGTGCAACTTTATATATATATATGTGTGTGTGTATGTAGTTCAATAATAAACACAATCACAACTTAAGGTAAGAATCCGTTTAATGCGTTGTTATTCATTTAGAATTGGACTATGGATGTGGGACTTTAAGACATATCTATTTGACTCTTGTTTCGAAAATTAGTTAGTAACCTTAGTTAAAAATTAAAATAAGGGAAATCCTAAGACAAAATTATAATTATACCCATTAGTGTTATAAATGTATTTATATTATAGTGAATGTCTATCAAGAATATAGATAATATCTATCAAGATCTATTTGATATCTATTATGATATGAAATATCTATCTTTTAGACATAACTAAGAATAATTTTTACTATAAGTAGAAGGGTTATTCATTGTAAAAGAGCCCAAGAGAATCCCCATAAGAAATAAGAATTACTCTCTCTTCTTATTCTTTTTTACTTTATATTTTATAACACGTTATCAGCACGAAACTCGAGAAACTTGACAAAAGTCACAGACCAACCATTGCTTTACTGGGTGTATGTTTTCAATCCTGAGGTATGGCTTTATTATGCGGCCAACAATCCTGAGGTATGGCTTTATTATGTGGCCAACACAGGTAAACGGTAAGTGTGATTTTTCATCAAGTCAGCAGTGCCCAAGAAATAAAATAAAATAAAATAAAATAAAATTACACAGGTTATGCAATAAGATCAATACTTTTTCACTGTGTGGTTTGATTTGTCTTATGCTCTTGCTAAGTACATGAATACATGTCAAAATGTTAAGCATCAAATTCTTATAGTAGTAGAACTTCTACATTGACAATAATATCATCGTTATGTACAGATTGATTATGCTTAAATATCAATATATATTAATTACGTGCATATATATATATATATTAATTAAATTCAATATTTCAACATTGTTGTATATTAATTGACAAGTGTCAGTACATTGTAAATCGAGTATTATATATTTTGAATATCAATTAATTTTTCACGAGATTGTAGTTGGAATGTTAAAGAAATTTTATACCCAGTGATTCTCGATATATGTTATTTGAGGATAATACTTAAACCTATAATGTCATTAGTTGAAGGTAAGATAGTGGATTAAAGTCCTATCGCATAAAAGGGTAAGATATCAGGTTAGAGTCCTGAAGCACCATGATGATAAAGTGTTGGGTTTAAGTCCCATTGATCTATGCCTATACGCCTTTAAATAGATAATACGTTGAGTTGAATCTCAGTGCACCATATCGATGATATTATCATGGCTAAGGCAAAATAATGTGTATATGGTGATAAGTCATGAAACTTTTCCCGTTGAATATGCTCCATTCCATGAAGTGAATGTGGTAGTAATATATGAGTCTGAAAGATGACAATTTGCTACATCCTTGAAGTAAATGTGGTAACAATATATGATATACTCTGAAAGATATATTAAGAGAAAAAATCTCTATATTATATGGATACCTCAATATGCTCCTATTTGATAGGCTTAAGGCATAATTATATCTCATTTTTGGAGAATGAGAATTTTGATTGTTATAAGTTCAAATCTATTTTCTAAGGTGAATGTGATAATGAAACACCTTGGTTTCTGTATCTTAGAAAATTTCCTTGATTTTGGGTTTCTGGACAAGATACAACTTAGGGGGATGAGTCGTACACTTGGGTATGGGTGGTATGGTCCAGCCGTATGCTGACCAGTGTTGGTTGGTGGAATGGATTTTAGTTACTAGAATAGGTATGACTTGATGGTACAAATCATACTGGTGGATACGGGTCATTTGGTTCCTTCACTTAACCTTAGACTTGGTAACTTAAGTTGGATCTGAGTACGAGTGGCTCACCATAAGCCATAAACCAGGGTAGAGTCGTACCCAGGACTCATATGATGGTCAGTGTTCAAACCTCCTGGATTCTATTTTGCCAGGGGTACGGTTTATGGGTACTAGTCGTACACTTGAATACGACTTTGGTTTAGGTGTGTCGTACCTTGGACAATGTTGGGTTCAAGGGGGAAATCCTAGGGTACGAGAGGTGGGTACCACTCGTGTAGGATGGGTATGACTCGTAAGGGTCAGTCGTACCCTATGACGGGAATTTAATATAGTTTAAGTGAGAGCAATATGGACATTTCCTCACTTATCCTAATAAGGTCCCACGACTTATATTGCTCTTGGGAGGTTATTCTCCCTATTATTCTATTCTTAAACACTTGGAAAATACTCTTAAATCCTCTCTAGAGTTCTTAGGAAAAGAAAGCTAGGGTTTCATCTTAAGGAGTAAATTAGGGCTTATCTTGGTAATTTCTCTCCATCATCATCTTGGTTTAATGCATGTTCTCTTCCCTTATTGTTGGTTTCAACTAAAAGCATGGTTTTTTACAATGTTTTTATGATTTGAATGTTGTATGATTTTGGGTTTTCAAATATGATTTGGGGGTTTTGGTTATAAATACTTGGTTATGGGTTTTCCATGTTTTAATTATGCTTTTATATGCTTTAATGGTGGTTTTGGATAATTGATTTCATGGAAATGGTTCTTTGGAAATGGACTTTGGTTTTGGAAATACTATCCCCCCAATGTGCTTGATAAAATGCCTTTAACAATGTTTTCACTATAATATTGATTTTTCAATGGAACTTATGCATGGTTTAAACCTGGTAATGGAACCCTAAATGATATGAATGGTTTAAATGGTTTTAAATGGATTGAAAAGGTCTTGGTGGCCATGATTTTTGTTAATTGAAAATCGTGTGGGGTACATAAAAATCCCCTAAGGATTGGCTAAGGACAATACTTGCAAGTTGTAGTTGGTATGATGATACCACTATCTAATAGCCTTGGTTAATAAATGGTTAATGGTTTGGTTGGTTGCTTTGTAATGGCTTAAAGTAGGGATGTGTAGAAAAGACGTGGAAGGTGGAGGTCCCGGGGAGATCTAAACTAGAAACTCATATTTGCCGATGTGAGGTTTGGTCCTAGTGACCGTGTGTATGATGTCACACTATATATTTTGGGAGATGTACTAGTCATCCCAAGTTTTCTTCCCTAGTGGTGCAGCTTCACGCATGAGGGCCCTTTCAGCATGGGAAGCTGAACCCATATAGCCCGTGGGTGGTTAGGATGGCAGAGCTATACAACCTAGTTAAAGGTTTTAATGGCATGCTAAACCCGGTCCCCTTCCCGACATAGTTATATATATATATGTATGGTTGTGTACATATGGATGGGTTTTACTTGGTTTTATAAGTGACATTATTTTATCCTTATCCTGAGTACATGCTAGCGTTCACTTGCTAACCCGTCTTCAAGTGCTGTATCCCTAAGTGATATAGGAACCGGCCATTCCACTTCTCCTGCTTAGTGATTCGAACTTTTGGGGTTAACATTTGGATTAAAATGGTGAGCTTCTATTATTTCAGAAGGCTCCATTTCATGGATGTTATTTCATACTCTAACTTATTTATGGACATTGGTTTTGGCTATGGTTGGGGGTATGTCCAAATTGGATTTTTGGTATTCTTTAGTTAGAGGCTTTGTGTTACTTCTTTGGGTTGGAACGGATGAGGTCGATATTGGTGTCAGCCTTAGCATTGGTGTTGATATTGTGGCTGATATCGGTTGATGATATTGTTGGTTGTTCCATCCTCTTTTATTTTAGGATTAATCATATTATGTTTTGGAACTTATTTGGTCATGGCCTGGTTTATGGCCCTTGGTTTGATATTGGTTTGGCTTGGTAGTTTGGTTGGTATGGTTTGGTGGACGGGATGACTTGGCAGGGTTGGTCTAGGAATAGACCTATCCCAAAGTCAATCCTTGTCCAGTTACGCTATCTTGTTATATGTTTGAAACTCAGCCAACTTAAGGCAGGCAGGTGAAGGTTAGGATGGGTAACTGGGGTGGTGTCTGGTCCCGATTGGACCTATGATACCTATTACGACAAGGCCCCCATGTCGGGTCGGGTGAAGTTGTTATTAGAGATTTAGGTTCATGATTAATTGGGAGTCTACAAAGCTGTGTCTAGTAGTCTCTTTTAAGGGTGTATAGCGTGCCACGTTCATAAGAGAGAGGCTATAAGGCATTTTGGAATATTTCTCTTTCTTGGTATTCTATTTTCAAGTTTGGAGTCTAAGTCCTGGAATTCTTCTCTAATCCTTGGTTGTTCACTTTATAGATCATGCCTCGACGATCTGGAACACAAGGAAACTCTTCAGTCCCATCTGGGGAAAATATTGATGGGTACGTTTATGTCTAGAGTTCGTCTTTGATCTCAGGGTCCTATCCATGCTAGTTATGGAGTTCCTCCGACTGCTACTAGTCCTCCTCAGGGTGAGGTGACTAATGCAGAATTTCGCCTGTCTATTCATACTATTGCTCAGTTGGTTGCTGCTTAGGCTGAGCCTAATATGTTTGGTGGGGTGTCTGCTGAGGCCACAAGGGTTGGTCAGTTTATGAAACTGAATCCTCCTACTTTTACTGGTGTGAAGGTAGAGTAGGATCCTCAGGGTTTCTTGGATGAAATAGAGAAGATATTCAGAATGATGCAGACTACTCATATGGAAGGTGTAAACTTTGTAGCTTATCATCTCAATGATGTTGCATATTAATGGTATGAAGAGTGGATAGGGATAGAGGTGATATAAAGGAGTTGTCCTCTTAGGATGCCTTTTTTGTTTCTTTTCTGGATCATTTCTTTCCTCAAGAGCTAAGAGAAGCGAAGATGGAGGAGTTTGTGAATCTTAAGCAAGGGAAAATGTCTATCAAGGAATATACCTTTAAATTTCATCAGTTGTCAAGGTATACTCTTGATTTGGTGGCTGTCATGAGAGCGAGGATGAGAAAGTTTGCTTTTGGGCTATATCAGGATTTGATCTTAGAAAGCAAGAATGCTTTGTTGATTAAGCATATGGACATTTTGAGGTTAGTTGTCCACATGCAGTAGGTGGAGGATGAGAAAAGAAAACAGATGGAGTTTAGATATAGGCAGAGTAAGAGGAACAGGTTTTCTAACCAAAAAGATGCTTAGTCGCAAGTTTGTCGGGAAGGAGGTACATGACTGAAAAAGAAGTGGGAGAGTTCAGGTTCCTTCTCTATTGCTAGAACTCCTTAACTGAGGCAGTCAAGTGATAGGCGTTAGTAAGGTGGTGATAATTTTTGGGCACAGGGTGCCCAATCTCAGGTGAGTGGATGTGGCCAGCCAGGCCATATACTCAAGAATTGTTCGATTGGTAAGAAAGCTTTGTGAGCGGTCAAAGCTCAGATTGGTTCATCTTTTTCTCTTGCACCTAGTGGTGCGGCTTCGGTGTCTGCCCCTATTTCTGATATCGGTACTAGCCAAAATAGGTTGTATGCTCTTGAATCTTGGCAGAAATCTGAGGCATCACCTGATGTCGTTATTGATATGTTACAAATCTTTTTTCATGCATGTATTATCTGCTTGATCTGCTGTCCACTCCTTCTTATATGACCCTATATATGGCTGTATGTATTGGTTTAGATCTTGAGGTTGTTTCGGATCCTTTTTCTATTTCTACCCCGGTAGGTGACTCAATTATTGCTAAGAGAGTCTATAAGGGGATGTGGTATCTGTGGGTGGTAGGAAGACTTTGGTGGATTTGTTTGAACTTGATATGGTGGATTTTGATGCTATTCTGGGGATGGATTGGTTACACTCTTGTTACGCGTTCTTGGATTGTCGAACCCGACAGGTTGTCTTTAGGTTCCCTAGTGAACCAGTTATAGAGTGGGAGGATGGTTCCCTAGCTCCTGGGGGGTATTAATTATCTTAGAGATTGAAGTTTAATCTTTAAAGGTTGTCGTTATCACTTAATTCAAGTTAAATATTCTAACTCGGAAGGTTCTTCTTTAAAGTCATTTCCAGTGGTAAATGAGTTTCCTGAGGTCTTTTCAGATGATCTTCCTGGCGTTTCTCCAAATAACGAAATAGAGTTTGGTATTGATTTGGTTCCGAACACTCATCCAATATCTATTTCTCCGTATAAAATGGCTCTGGCTGAGTTGAGGGAACTCAAGGAGCAACTAAAGGATCTTCTGATAAGGGGTTTATTCATCCTAGTACATCCCCATGGGATGCACCGATATTATTCGTGCATAGAAAGGATGATTCCCTTTGTATATGTCCCTTTGAATGTGCATTGACTATCGACAGTTGAATAAGTAACGATCAAGAACAAGTATCCTCTTCCAAGGATAGATGACTTGTTTGATCAATTACAAGGTGCCAAGTTCTTTTCTAAGAAAATATTCAGTCTGGGTATCATCAACTTAAGATTAGGGAGGAGGATATCCCTAAGACGAACTTTCGTACTAGGTATGGGCACTTTGAATTCTTGGTGATGTCATTTGGTTTGACTAATGCCCCGACGATATTTATGGACTTGATGAACAGGGTTTTTCGACAGTTCTTGGATCTCTTCATCATTGTATTTATTGATGACATTCTGGTTTATTCCAAAAGTGAGGTAGATCATGCTAATCACCTCTATGTGGTATTGCAGACATTGAAGAAACAACAATTGTATGCCAAGTTCTCCAAGTGTGAGTTTTGGTTGAACGTTGTGAATTTTTTTTGGTCATATTATTTTTAGGAAAGGGATCATGGTGGATCCGCAAAAGGTGGTTGTGGTTAAAAGGTGGCCTAGACCCACAACTCCAACCGACATTCAAAGCTTCATGGGTTGGGCTGGGTATTATCGATGGTTTGTGGAGAGCTTTTCGACAATAATTGCTCCTTTGACTAAGTTGACTCAGAAAAAGCTAAAGTTTTCTTGGTCAGATGCTTGTAAGGGGAGTTTCAAGAAGTTGAAAGATAAGATAACTTCGGCTCTGGTCTTGACATTGCCTGAGGGAAATGGGGGGTTTGTGGTTTATTTGATGCATCTAAAGTGGGACTTAGTTGTGTTTTGATGCATTATGCGAGGGTGATTGCCTATGCTTCCAGCTAGTTGAACGTATCCTACCCATGATTTGGAACTGTTGACGGTGGTTTTTGCTTTAAAAATCTGGCAGCATTATCTGTATGGAGTACATGTAGATATCGTTTCTGATCATAAGAGTCTGTAGTATGTATTCACTTAGAAGGATCTAAATCGCAGGCAAAAGAGATGGTTGGAGCTTCTAAAAAACTATGACATAAGTCTTCACTATCACCCAGGTAAGGCTAACATGATTGTTGATGCTCTTAGTAGGTTATCCATGGGGAATTTGGCTCATGTGGAGGAAGAAAAGCGGGAATTGGTGAAAGATATTCACCACTTGGATAAAATTTGAGTTTGTCTTTTGGACTCTGAAGATGGTAGGGTGATGGTATTGGAAATGGTTCGGTCGTCTCTTGGTGTAGATATTAAGGAGGAGCAAGTGCTAGATCCTATATTGATGAAAATCAAGAGTGACGTTAGCAGGCAAAAGGTAATGGTGTTTGAGGTTAGTGGTGATGGTAATTTATGGTACCAAATGATGTTGTGTCTTTGTGATGTCGACGGGTTGCGACAAAGGATCTTGGCTGAGGCACATGAATTGTGCTACGTTGTACGTACCGACTCGATGAAGATGTATCATGATCTCAAGGAGATGTATTAGTAGAATGGTATGAAAAGGGACGTGGCTGATTTTATGGCCAAGCTCTTGGTGTGTTAACAAGTTAAAGTTGAACACATGAGACCTGATGGGTTGTATTAAGATATTAATTTGCCCGAATGGAAATGGGAGGTAATCCATATGGATTCTGTTACCGATATTCCTCATTCTCTAAGTTAATATGATTCAATTTGGGTCATTGTGGATAGAATGGAAAAGTCTGCTCACTTTTTACCAGTGAGCACTACCTTCTCGGTAGAGGATTATGCAAAGTTATATCGTCAGGAGATTATGAAGCTGCATGGGGTACCTATTTCGATTATCTTTGATCATGGTACGTAGTTTTCATCTTATTTCTGGTGGTTTTTTCAGAAGGGATTGGGTTCTAAGGTGAGTCTGAGTATTGCTTTTCATCCTCAGAAGGATGGGCAAGCGGAAAGAACTATTCAGACATTGGAGGATATGCTTCGGGCATGTATGGTTGATTATGGTGACATGTGGGTTGAGCTCTACCTTTGGTAGAGTTTACTTACAATAATAGCTATCATTCTAGTATTTGTATGACCCCTTTTGAGGCATTGTATGGTAGGAGATGTAAATCTCCTATTGGTTGGTTCGAGCTTGGTGAGGCAGATATGTTCTGTCCGAATTTGGTCTATCAAGCTATGAAAAAGGTGAAGGTGATTCGAGGTAGGATCAAGGCTATCCAAAGTTGCCAAAAGTCTTATACAAATATAAGGTGTAGAGACTTGGAGTTTGAGGTTGGGGAAAAAGTATTCCTCAAGGTATCTCCCGTGAAGAGAGTAATGCGGTTTGGCAAAAAAGGAAAGCTCAGTCCCCAATATATTGGTCTTTATGTGGTTTTTTGAAGGGCTGGAAGATACTACTTATGAATTGGAGTTGCCTTCTAATTTAAACTCCATTGATCCAGTATTTCATGTCTCCATGCTGAGAAAGTGTCTTAGTGATCCTTCTTCGATTGTTCTTTTGGAGAGGTTAGGTATCTCATGCTCTCTGTCTTATGATGAGGTCCCGTTTGAGATCTTGGATAGACAGGTTCGTTGGTTGTGAACCAAGGATGTGGCTTTAGTTAAGGTTATGTGGTGAAACCATAAGGTGGAAGAAGCTACATGAGAAATGGAGGAGGACATGAAGTTAAAGAATCCGCATCTATTTTCTACTTTTGGGATTTGAGCGGAAGTTATGTGTCTTCAACACATCTTTATTTTTTGAGTTTGTTAAAGGAAAGATTAACATCTTTGCCTTTTTGTTTTCAAACTTTGTTAAAGATTGGAAATATATTTAATAATGAAAATTATTTGTACGTGTGATTACCCCTACCTTGTCTGCCATTCGAGGACGAATGTTCCTAGTGGGGGAGATTGAAACACCCTGGTTTCTGGACCTTAGAAAATTTCCTTGATTTTTGGTTTCTAGGAAAGATACTAGTTAGAGGAATGATTCGTACAATTGGGTATGGATGACATAGTCCGATCGTATATTAACTAGTGTATGTTGGTGGAGTGGATTTTGCTTATTGGGATGGGTACAACTTGGTGGTACTAGTCATACCAGTGGATACGGGTCATTTGGTTCCTTTACTTAACCTTATACTTGGTAACATAAGTTGGATCCGAGTACTAGTGGCTTACTATAAGCCAATTGCCAGGGTACAAGTCGTACCCAGGACTCGTATGGTGGTCTATGTTCAAACCTCCTGGATTCTATTCTGCCAGGGGTAAGGTTTACGGGTACTAGTCTTACACTTGAATACAACTTTGGTTTAGGTGTGTCATACCTTGGACAGTGTTGGGTTCAAGGTGAAGCCTAGGGTACAAGATGTAAATACTACTCGTACAGGATGAGTGCGACTCGTAAGGGTCAATCGTACCCTATGATGGAAATTTAATGCAGTTTAAGTGAGGATAATCTGGATATTTCCACACTTATCCTAATAAGTTTCCATGACTTATATTGCTCTTGGGAGGTTATTTTCCTTATTATTCTAAACACTTGGAAAACACTCTTAAATCCTCTCGAGAGTTCTTGGGCAAAAGAAGCTAGGATTTCATCTTAAGGAGTAAATTGGGGCTTGTCTTGGTGATTTCTCTCTTTCATCATCTTTGTTTAAGGTATGTTCTCTTCCGTCATTGTCTGTTCCAACTAAAGGCATGATTTTATACAATGTTTTTATGATTTGAAAGTTGTATGATTTTGGATTTTCAAATATGAATTAGGGGTTTTAGTTATAAATGTTTGGTTATGGTTTTCCCATGTTTTAATTATGCTTTTATATGCATTAATGGCGGTTTTGGATAAATGGTTGTATGAGAATGGTTCTTTAGCAATGGACTTTTGTTTTGGAAATACAATGCCTCAAATGTGTTAATGTAATGCCATTGTTTGATTCCTTTGTGTCATGTTTTTGTGCTATATAGATCCACACAGTAGTTTGAAAAGTTGGAAATAGGGTGGGATAAGTGTCTTTGAGATGAAATTGAGTTGTCTGCCATAGGTGCCTGGGATTTCTCTTAGTTAAGCACCGTAGTGTCTTTGTTATGTGTTAGTTGTCGGAGGACATGAAAAAGTTCTAAGTTGAGGGTGTTGATCCATGGTTTCATGGAACTTTCGATGCTTAAACTCATAAATTATGCAAGTACTTAGGTCTTTTTTGTTAGATGTGATGTGTTTTTGTGTTTTTTTTAAGGAAAACAAGTTAAGGACCTAAACAAGAGAAAAAGTGATGAAGTGTATCCAGGAAGGCTACTTACGGACCCACTTATGGGCCGTAAGTGGTACTTACGACCTTTATAAGTGGTTGCATAAGTGCCATAGCCAAGTTCTAAAAGTATGAAGTTTTGTTTGAGAGTTACGAAGGCCACCTACGAGGCTTAAGTGGCACCGATGACCCGCGTAGTTACCCCCAAAGGTAGGTTATCTGAATCTTGAATTTCCCTCTGAGGCCTTGAACCTACATATGGTACTTCAGCAGTACCTATGGTCTGTAAGTGGGTTCGTAGGTAGGTGTCGACTTAGTTTAACTATTTTATTTTTGTTAGTATTTCTTAAGGTGCAGAGGTATCCTATAAAATATGTTATTGATATTTTGTTATTAGTTTACGCACTATTTTTACTTACAATTAACATTTGGTAAACAAACCTCAAATTAGGCATCTCAATTTCTAGGATAATACCCATGGTATAGTTAACTTCACAATCACCCTTATTTCTAAGATAGTAAAAATTTAGCAAACTACATACATAATTGTCGATCGTTGCTTTGGTCTCCACATCCCTCTTTTAAGAATGACGTGAATTCCTAAAGTTCACCCAAAACCCTTCATTCGAAGATGGCCTTGAGTTTTCTAGAGTTTGAAGCTTTTACTCAACAAACCCATGTGGGGTATTTGGGGCTTTCACCCATAAATCCCAACCAAGTTAGCATAACAATGATAAACCCATAAAAATGAACCACCAAATAGAGGCTAACAATAATAACCCACACATACTTTAACCCCTATTCACACATAACCCAAAGAGGGAGACTTAGCTACACATAAGATAAATAAGCATAGATATACCCATAATCTCTATTTAAATGACTTCTTAAAGAACAAGTGAATGTTACTTCAAACAGTGCACTCGCACAAATCAATAATGGACGTAGGTTATTCCTTAACTTAGAAGGTTTCCAATGTATTTTTTACCCAAAATATATACAATATTTTTCTTCTCCAAGTATGGAGGATATGAACTCAAGAGATAAACCTAAAAAATTAGGGAAAATGGAATATGATGAATGACTTAGGGTTTGAATCATTTTGCCAAAATTTTGGGATCAGTTGCGTGCATTTAAAGATTTTGCCTTGGGTTACATTCTTCCGCTAGGTCGCGATCGCGTGGGTCTGGTCGCGACTAAACTATGTTACCGCGATCATCTTCTGCAACCGCAGTTGCTTGACTCCTACTTAGTTGTCTTAATCGCGGTCATCAGACCGCAACCGCAATAACTGAGGACAGTTCCTGCTCTAAGTCTTCAGCTGCACTTTCTTGCTTCCTTTTGATTACTTTTTGGCTCCAATTAACATAATTTGATCTTATTATCTCTATGACAACAATATGTGAAAATTAGTGCATTTAATCACAATTATGTCTCATTTATTTATTCAAAACAAGGTAATGTGCACGAATGATGTGTACGAATGAGTGGTAAAATCACCACTCATCTGTATCCGAAAGGTTCAAGTCATGAAATTTTGAGGCTTTGTTGACAAACTAACCTTAAGGAACTTAGACCTAGCCTACCATATTATTAACAAAAAGGATATACACCAAATCGTCATATACCCATGCATAATTAGACCTTAGGTAGAAATAATCCCAAGACTCTCTTTCTATTAAAGTTAAACCAAAATTGTTATGTAGTTTGTGGACCTGAGTTGCTATTCACAAACACTCTCCCAAAACCAACCCCCCATTGTAAATCATCCTTGTTACTTTATTTACACTTTGGTTATTTTGTTAGTAAGTTCTACGACCCACAAGACTAGAATTTTGATTTCACTCTTTATGGATTCAACCTTAACGAAAGTTGAGATATTGACAAAAACCGTCCTCTACCAAATTACATAGTATAGGTGAGCGTTATCTAAATGGAGCCACGAGTGAAATATAGTTTTCACATGTGCAATGTTGATTCTTACTTAGAGTATACCCGTAGTGGTGTTTACTTATTTGGTGGTTTGTTTTTGTTTCTTTTTAGGTGATCTTCATATCATACATAGAACTATTAGTGACAATGCTAGTCAAGTCGGGTCTTTTGATGGCCCTCTTGATGATGAGGAGCAACTTATTGACATAGGGCATACAAGTTCCATCCGTATCCCACCAAATTATTGGAACAGTATTGTTCATGTTACTCCAAATGAAGGGACTATTTGGGGGGCAAGCTTATGAGGACCCAACAAACATTTGAGGAACTTCATTGAAGTGTGTGCACCTTTTTATATTGTACACATAACTCAAGATTCCATTAAACTTCCTCTCTATCTGTTCTCTCTAATGGGAGAGGCGGTATTATGGATTCGATCTCTTCCGGCTGGATCACTCACTTTGTTAGATGAACTTACCATGGTCTTCCTTGATCGGTACTTCCCACCATCTAAAATTCTCTAATTGCGTAATGAAATAATAAATTTTAGGCAATATAATAGAGAACCCTTGTACGAGTTGTGGGAAAGATTCAACCAAAAACTTATGCAATGTCCTAACCATGAGGTCTCGGAGAATATGCTTCTCCAAATCTTCTACTAGGATCTTGACCTAGTAAATAAAATAATGGTAGGCAATGCGGTGAGGGGGCTCTCTTGTGAAGTTGAATTATCATGTAGCTTTAAATTTTCTTAAGTAAGTTACCAAGAAAAATCCTGGATGGCATATGCGGGATGCCAAAGTACCAAAAGAATCTCCTACTACCACTGTGGTTTACAAGGAACAATAAAAGAGGGATGAGGAAAGAAAGGAGAACATGGCAAAAATGATGACTCAATTAGAGATTTTGATGAATCATGTGATGGTTGCACCCATATAGGCAGTGAATGTCATGGCATCCAAGGCCTATGATGATGAAGAAGAACAGAAGCTTAATAAGGAGATTCAGTATTTGGTAAATTATTCAGGGGGTTCTCACCCCGTCTATCAAATGCAAGGTGAAAATCAAGGTTGGAAAGATCTGAAAAGTAACTGTGATTGTAGGGATAGAGATCACAATTATGACCATCATGTGCCTCCTCGTGATCGAGCAAAGAAAAAGGATGGTATCTCCGCCGACCTTGACAAAGACAAAACCAAAGATGTCTTTGCAAGATTTTTTATGAAAGTGGATGCAACGGAAAAAATGGTCTGTGAATTGAAAGGATATTTTTCACAATTTAACCAAATGGTTGTGTCCCACTCCACTTCTATCAAGTAATTGGAAATGCAAATCGGGTAAATCTGCACTTAGTTAAATTCTAGACCAAATGAGGGTCATGCTAGTGAAACTATTATGAACCCGAAAAATGAAGTTCAAGTATTGGCAATAGACACTAGAATTGGTAACTCTTTGTGATCATTTGAAGGAAGTTGAGGGTGAAAATGTTGTTGAAAAAAATCCTAAGGTAGAGTCAAAAAATGTGAAGTCAAAGGTTATTGTTGAGTTAAAAAAAAGGCCCCCGACAATCTAATGTGAAGACGATAAAAAATAATTAGCGAAAATGAATGAATAGGTGGTTGAGGATGATAAATATTAAGGTTATGTATTGCCACCCATGCAATTCCCCCCTCTATTTCCACAAAGGCTCAAGAAAAAATAGGAGAATGATAAGCTCAAGAAATTCACGACTAATCTTAGCAACCACTCTATAAATATCCCACTACTTAAGGCTATCCAAGAAATCCTGGGGTATGCTAAGCTTATGAAAAAATTGATTTTAAGGAAAAATTTGGTCAAAGGTGACACCATTGAAGTCACCCATGAGTGTAGTTCCATCATGAATAACGAAATAGAGAAATGAAAAGAAGACCCTGAGGCCTTTACTATTCCATGCACAATTTGGACATAAGTTTGAAAAGGATCTATGTGATCTTGGTGTAAGTATAAACCTCATTCAATTTGCAATATATAGGAGACTTGGCTTGGGTACCCCTACACCAATATCGATGAGGGTTTCGATGGCAAATCTGTCTATCGAGAAACCGGTTGGTGTTTCGTTTGATGTGTTGGTAAAGTTGGATAAATTCATACTTCTGGAAGATTTTGTGGTGTTATATTATGAGATGGGAAAATAGATACCTATTACCCTTGGTCGACCCTAACTTGCTACCGAAAGAGCCATTGTCGATTTGGAGCATGGGGTGGTGAGATTTAGAGTGCATGATGGTGAAGTTTCATTTCGGGTATGCAACATGAACAAATAACCCATGGAGCTCCAAGTTTTGTTGGTGATAGGTGTTGAGGATGGGGAAGTAAAGACTGGGTCCCTTGAGTATCCAACTTGACAAAAATGGAAGACGTTGTGCAACAATAATAACTAAGGTGCTATGTAGAAGGAAATCCACAAATGCCACAAATGTGGCTTCTATCCTGTATTTTTAATTTAGTAGTGTGGATTTTAATTTTTCTATTTGATCAATCCATGCATTTGTAGCACTATTGTGTGTGTTGAGTCTGTTTGAAAAAAGGAAAGTGTGAAATTTGTGCACACTAAACTGAAAAGGGAAAATTGTGTTAAACTGAGTAATGACCTAAATGGGGGAAAACAGAGGAGAAAAATGCTCTTTGTTACCGTGATCGCGGACACTTGACCGCTATCGCTGTCAAGACAGTTGATATGACCATCTGAATCCCCCATTTTCCTTACATTCTCTGCTCAACTTTTCTCTTAAATTACACCTATTCTGGGCCAAATTTTGAGCATTACAAAAGCATCCTTGCATTCATCTTGCATCATTCCTCCGGTAAGTGTCATGAATCAATGCTTTACATATGAACAAAGAGGCCATAGAATGCATATTGTAAGAAAGGCCTAAATCTATGCTTTTCTTTGTTGAACATGTGCTTTAATGAACTTATGTGGTGATTAGCAGCCAGAATATGGTGTGCACATAAGTGGGCAAGTTTTTAGTACCCCAAATTATTTATGAAATGGAGTAAAATGAGGTGTGCACATCATGTGCTCGATCAAATGCCCAAACAAGTCATACCTAGTAGTTTTTACATATTAAGGGCATAGTCGCGTATCTCGTAACCATGATCAATGCTTTTAGTGTAATCTCTTGTGGTAGAACATTTTTTGGCAAAAAATTTGAATTCTTAGACATTGAAAATTTTAGCTTGAAACCTGTCTCAGGTACCGTGATCACGGTCATCAGGGATGTAATTGTGGTACCATGTCCCGCAATCACAGTAACTGAGAATGATTTTTACCCTGGGCAAAAAAATTTTGTTTTTGTCCAAACACCACCTAATAGCTATCCAAGAGCTTTAGTGAACAACATGGCTTAGTTTGTACATATATATATATCAATGATTGATGAGGTTATATTGTTCTCGTGCCGTTTTGGACTATATCATGAAAGAATAAGACCAAATCCAATTTATGGATCTCGAGTGCCATACTCAATTCTATGGTGATCTTCCACAGACTAGGCTACTCCAGAAGAGAGGAATATGCTTGGAGAAAGTGCCAAAAAAGATTCTGATATTTCATGACAAGCTTGTGGCTATGGGGTGGCGGTGCTTCGCCGCTGATCCTTGCAAGGCGAATGAGCAATGAGTTTGGGAGTTCTATGCTAACCTTAGCGTAGTATCCTTGTATGACCCATAAAGCATGACTATCAAGATTCAGGTTAAAGTGGTGGAATTTGGTGCAGAGAAAATCAATGATCTATATGGGCTCCCGAATGCAAACATGTTCGACTTTGAGGCAAAGGAGTGTGATCCGGGAAGTTGGTTGGTGAAGAGATTTTTCCCAAGCGAAGAGGCCTCTTGTGTGGCGACAAAAATAAATATATCCATTAATGACTTCACTGTCGAGTCCCTAATTTGGCTGAACATCATTTCTAGCGGGGTCTCTCCTTGCACCCATTTGACAATGATTCCTGACATATCGACAAGGATGGTTTTTTGCATTCTAGATGATGTCCCTTTAAATATCTGTCAAATTATGATATCTGAGATAAAGTTCTTTAATAAATAAGATGGTACGCACCTCTCTTTCCCTTATTTTATTACAGTTTTATGTAGACGAGCAGGAGCTGAAGAGTACCCGGGTGATACCTTGGTGCATCCTAGCACCTTCATCTACCCTCTCAAAATTAGAGGTGAGGGAGCATCGAGTAAGATCAAAAAGAGGAATATCGACTCGAGTAAATTATATTTTAGAAGTCATAGTCTTGCAGGCCATCCACCACCAACCCCTTTGATGATCTTTCTGATGAGATAAGAGCTATTAGGGAGCTTATGTTAGCATTGCCCCAAGGTCTAGGAGAGCCCTCTACCACTCACCACTCATATTTGTCCCGCTCTAACTATGATGCATATTAGGAGGGCTAGGAGAAGCAGGGAGCTACCATTTTTAGGCTTGAGAGAAACTATTATTCCTTGGTAGAGTCGCATAGAGAGCTCCGGACCTCACATGAAAAGTTGATAAAAAGAGAGAAGAAGAGCTAAATTCTATAGTAATTTGTGGAAGGTCCTAAAATCTCATGATATACTTTCTTCATCCTGAGTGGAGAGCAAGGATGAGGCCCCATCAGAGTGGTCCAATCCTGAGGATGCTGATGATGATGCAGAGTCTACAGACGAGAGTAGCTCTTGATGCGGTTTAAGGTAGAACCCTTATCCTTTCTTATGCTTTATTATTTATGTAGTGAGGACACTTCTAGCTACTAATTTGGGGGTGTGCCTATCTCTGCATTCATATGATTTGGGCCTATATTATTGATATTTCTTAGATGTTTTTAAGTTCTTCTGGATAATTTTTATTTTTTATTTGGATTATAATATTTAGGAACTCTGATGGTACCCACATTACATGGATTAGTTGTGTTTTTTTGTTTTTAGATTGCCACTTTATCTTAGTTTTGTTATGATATTTGACGAGCATTTCCCTATGATAGATTAAGTGGTGACATTCTTAGATTAAGTGATGACATTCTTAAGGGAAATGTATTGTTATTGGGTTCCATAGATGAAAGAGAAGTCTGAGTACCTGCAGCATCAGGGTCATAAATGTAAGGGAAATTTGAGTACCTATAGATATTTTGGATTTTGGACCACACTTATACCTATGGTGAAGTCTGAGTAGCAATATAGTTTGCCCGAGTAAAAGACAAAATGTGAGAAGAATGCTTATATCAGTAACATAATTAGCAAATTGTGCATAGTGCAAATGCAAAGCAAACATCCCCTCCGTCCAAAAAGTTTTCAAAAAAAATAAAGGGCACAGAAGTGAGCGACCTTGTATCAACACTTTTTCTCTTTTTGTGACTCCAAAATTTTGTCTTGTAAAAATTGGTAGATACTCTATTTTTTTGGTCTCTAGTGGGAGTGGCAATTGAGCCGCCTTGGCAAGTTTATGTATAATGTATGGTAAGATTATTTTTCCAAATCTCATGAATACTTGTACCATCTAAAACTTGTCCCATTAGTCTCTTAAGGCTAATTTTTGTTATACTTGGTTGGTGAGATCATCCTAAGCCATCTGTGAAATTGGAAGTCCACTTTAGCGTAAAAAGAATACCCTTGCATAGATGTTATCCCTAGTCACCCACTTTGAGCCATTGAATCTTTCTTTTGCCTAACACATTGCAAGACCTGAGCCATTTAATTTTAATCCCTCTTTTGGACCCTACCCTCTTTGAACTTCAAAATGAAATTTGAGGTAAAAAGCCTAAGTTGGGGATTGTGAAGATTGGAAGAGATAACTTTGGGCTGCGAAGTTGTAAGTGAGTTCCTAAGAGCTTAAGCATTGAGAACAAATGAATAAGGAAATTAAGGGATCCAACAAGGGAAAGAAAATCACAACGTGTGAAAGAAAAAGAAATGAAAAGAAATGGGTAAACCATAGAAATAAGAGTAGGAACGTGTGCAAAGAATGAAAACAAAAGGAGTGGCCCATGATTAAAAGTTGGATAGAATTATGTGATGTTGATGTTCAAGGAGGTTATAAGTATATTTTTCCTAATTTTTATCCCACCCTTCCCCGAACCTACATTTCATGCTCAAAAAGCCCATCAATATCTCCAACAAAGTGTAATCATTGTAGTGGTGATTCAAAATAGGGGCAATGCTATGGAATGGTACTTGTTAGCATTGAGAGTTCTTGTGTGAGAGAGATTTTTGTACTTAAATCCCTTATTGTATAGTTGACAACTTGGTGTGTGGGATTTTTCTTCTTGAGGGGAGGCATGTAGACACGTTGAGGTGAGTCATTTTGTCATCTCATGAAAAATGAGGTTAAAGGACTATAGCAAAGTTAAGGTCAATAGTGAGTGAATTCTAGAGTAATAGTGATTGTTGCATGGTTTCTTTTTGAGGTCTTTTGCACCCTTGAAAAAATTGTGTTTCATGTTGAGTGGTATTGTAAGAATAGTGTTGCCCATGTTTGAACAGAAAATTATGGTAGTGACCATGCTTTAAGTCATTATGATCACTAGGTCATATAATTTGGGCATAAATGTGCATAGTCTCATAGTAAGAAGAAGTGTTTCATGAGAAAAATCAAAGCTTTAAGTTGGGGGTATTGATTAGTGGTGAATTTAACACTCATTTTCACTTAACATTTATGCACACTATGATGATTTGAATATATAAATGAAACAACATTTTGATTAAATACACTAATTTCCACATTATTGCAGGCATATAGGTGATCAGATAGAAAGATATGGAATTGAGCTTAAAAGGAACAAAGAGGAGAATAAAAGTGCACAACTAAAGGACCACGTACAGAACAAGGCTCAGTTACTACGATCACAGTCTGAGTGCCGCGATTACAGATAGTCAAGATGCTAAGCCACCACAATCATGTGGATTTACCCGTGGTCGCAGTAGCCATGATCATGACAAATTTTGTGTGATTGCGGAAACGGGGGATAAGGCCCAGGGACTATTTTGTAATTTCCAGCAGCCGACCCAAAATCTCTTAAAAGCCTAAAACCCTTTCCCATTTTGGGTATTCTAGACTCTTGTAAAATTTTGAATTTGAAGTGGAAACCCTCAATTGGGACAACATTGTATTTTGATTTGGAGACTTTGAATTTAGTATTTTTGAAGAATGGATGATTTGAACAACCCTTATGGTATATGTTTCTTTCCTTTCTTTACAAGTAGTTGAACTTTCATTATCTTTGGATTATGTTGAGCTAAGGCACAATTATTTATGGGTTGTCATGTATTTAAGTGTAATCTAGTTAGTTGATGATGGGTTTTACTATTGCTTGGTTAAATTTGTTGGGATTTGGGGATGAAAGCCCCAAATTCCCAAAATGGGTTTGATGGCGAAAAGCCCAAACTATTGAAAGCTCAAACCATCCTTGAAATAGGGGTTTGGATGAAATATTTGAACCCATATATACTTAAAAGAGTGATGTGGGAACCAAGGAAATAATAGACAATTAATGGGTATAGTTTGATAATTCTCACTATCTTAGACAAAAGGGTGATTATGAGGTTGACTATATCTTGGGTATTATCCTAGAAATAGGGATACCCAATTGAGGTAATGGGTGATTATAATTGACAGCGCCCAAGCGCATACACAAGTGTATATGGTCTACCAATTAATATAGTGTCCTTCAAGAAAACCGAATATCTATCCCACAAGAACTTGTTCTAACAACTATTCAACTCTAGTTCACAATTTAGATTCAATTGATGCAAGCGTAACCGAAAGAGAGTTATTGATATTTGTAACTAAGGTAAAGTAAACAACTCGTTGAAATAATAAATAGAGTATAGCCCAGGTTTAAAGCACTTCAAACAATCATACTATGTTATTGAACTTCATTCTTTAACTCGCTTATCTTGGTTGTTGATTCGTGGGGTTAATTGCATGATCATGGTCTCCCGACCTCAAATCTTTTTACCTAACTTAGACACTACAACTACATCATTGAGCGAGGATGTAATAATCTAATTAAGTGCTTGACATTATCATAATACATATGAATCATGCAAAGCTTCTAGGTACATCCTTGTCCTAGACACTAATTCAAATTCCTTAGTTCATAAAAGAATAAGAGTCCTACTTTATTTACCCCCACATTCTATCTCCCTATTCCTTCTTCCGAGATCACAAGGTAGACAATATATGTATTCTAAGGGTTATAAATACTCAAAATAATTAAAATAAGAATAAATAAGAAACCAAATATGATAAGCAAATCCAACAAAATTAATCCAAAATGATAGTAGTTATGTTCTTGGCTTTAACTCCGGAAAGGGAGCCTTCAGCCACTAATAGTTATAATCATCATCCAAATAATTGTATTAATGATCAAAACCATAAAATGCTAAAACCGAAATTACAAAGCAGTAGCTGCTTCTTTAATCTCCAATACACCCAAGATCCAAGATAATTCACAAAAGTTTACAATGTAGTGTATTTATAGTGGAGCAATCCAAAGCTGTGTACGAGTGCAATATATACCTGCATGAGAGGATAGGAGTAGAGGGTACAATGCTGGATTTTCTGCACTGAAATGGAGGATTCTGTACGTGCATAGGAGCACCCAAAATAGAGTATTGAAATAAAGCATGTGACTCAGGCTCATTAACCCCAAAATTGAGCATGCGTCGCGCCCATTGTTGAACTGAAATGAAGGGTGTTGCGCGTACATATCACATGCCCTCACTGGAGTTGCATCTCACAAATTTCTCTAAGGAAAATTAGCATGCTATGGAGCCTTTATTGTGGGCATACCGCCTATAGCTATTGGAAATTGTATCCAATATTTGGATAAGTGTTCAACGTCCCCCTTGCCTTGTGACATTATTTTGCCTTCCCTTCAAAGCTTTTGGTGTTGGTTTTCCTTGAATTTCCAGCTCGTTCAACATACATACATTACCATAATCAAATCCACAAGAATCTTACATTATCAAACACCATGTATTATAGCTTAATACAATAAAACATTCACAACGATGAGCAAAAACTACGAGCTAAGACTACGCTTGCTCGTTTAATCTTTAACATTTTGCTTTGGCTCTTGACTTGATTTTATTACACTTTGAACATTCCAAACAAGTTTTTCCACACATAATTACACAATAAAACCACTAGGAACTCATTCAACACACTTGAATCCAACACGAGAGACTAGAATAGTCACCTAGCTCAAGATAGTATAACTTGTTTTCTCATCTAAACTCTAATTGATCGATTTAAACCCAAACTTGTTTGAAAACACTTCTAAACACTCTATTAATACTTGAACACTTACATGATTATTTATATCATTATTCACTTATTAAGCACATGAATTATACTCAAAACAAGACTAAACCAACAGGAATAGTAACACTAGAGTGCATAAATGCACCCAACATCACCACCCCATACTTAAAGCCTTGTTCGTCATTGAACAGCTCTTTACTATAAGCATCATACTCTAAGGAGACTCTACATTTTTACTACATGCTAGACACTCAAGCTTGTACTACAATGACTACCCTAAATGCAAGTTTATATACTAAGCATGTTATTTACATAATTGACAGTTTAAGAACACTGCTTACAAACATCCTAGCCTAAAGAATTAACTCACTAAGTTGGCAAACTCATGCTCATTTCTCAATAAAAGATATCATACAAATAACCCACATTCATCAAACATGTTCCCTCACAATAAGAGAGTTACCTATAATCACTTACATTAATGAAATTTATAATACAATGGGTATAAGAATAAAGTTATGATCACTCTCACAAGGAATTCATAAGTTACACATAATGAACTATAGGCTTGCCCTTAGTGTAGCACTCCCTTAATATGAGAATGTTAAGATTAGGATAAAATAGGTTTTTTCGAATTGTAATGTAGGCTAAGGGATGAGTAGGAACTATTTTGGACAAGAATAGTGACTATTTTCCCTAAGTGCTTTAATACATCACATAATTCATTCAATTCAAATCTAACAACTATCTCCCACCATTTTTGTCTTCCCTATTATTTTGTTTTTACCCCATATTATTAAGATCATTTACTTACACTATGGTGGGAGGATTCCATAAACAACTCATTTAATATGAATTTTTTTTTATTATTTTGATTACTCAACTCCCCTCCCACCACAACACATAACAATTTTTTGAACACCAATAGCTTATAATTTAGGGGTTCAATTTTAGCTCTTCCTTCTTTAATTTCACACTGCTTGACTCACTAATTTTATACTAAAGTGCTTTAGGAGATTTTGATCAAATTAAGGTTTATGAAAGAAGGGATTAACCTACACATGAATCTGCCAAAGAAAAAGATGAAGTATCAATGGGGCTTACTAGGATTATGCACAAGGGTAGGTAAAAAAGAAGGTATGAAACAAGATTGTTAAAGTAATACCTATATTATCTCCTAAACCCACACTCTTTATTTCTACTTGCACACACATAGGGCATGTTCTACACATCACATGCACCTAGGAATATACAAATACCTCACACACACATGACACATGCTCGACTCATGTAGGATTATCATAGACTCTTAACCAAATAATAGCATGAATTCAAAATTAAGTCAATGAGTGCAAGAGTCATAATCATGGGCCTGGAGTCTAATAAGTTGTAATTCACACAATCAACATACTTTTTACTACTAACACTCTTGCACCATGTATTCAAATATAGTACCAACAAGAATATCTCACTTATTCCTAACCCATTTTTTTTTTAATTTTCCCTAAAAACTGGGAATTTCCCCACCCCACTCTTAAAAATCTACTTTATCCCCTAACTATACTTTAAAATTAGAGATAGAAATACTTTTTGAGACCTCTAAGCCTAGCTAGTAGAATCTTTATACATCAAGGGGGTCTGGGGACCCTACACTCAGTTTTTGCCATGCTCTAAGCTTATGTTTTCTGGTACTCAGACTTTCCATCAACCTGTGACTCAACAAAATAAAAACTACATGAAGTAAAAACTAAAAAATAAAAATAAAACATACCTACTTAATTTGGGTTGCCTCCCAAGAAACGCCTGATTTAGTGTCCCGGCACGACCCAGCTCAACTTAACCCAATTCCTTCATCCTTTTGCTCATACTTGGAGGCTATTTTCTTATTCATTTCTGACCTCTTGAGTGTAAACTCTCTAGGTCAATAATTTTTTTCAACTATAGCCATTTCAGGCTCATCAATATGCATTATGTTAGGATTAGGTGATTGTGGCTTAGGGTGCTCAATGACGGTGTTCGAAGAGGTCTTTTGTGGAATAAACTCCACCACCCCACACTTATAGTGTGGGATAGTGTGTTAAGCAATTTTTACACTTTAAAAACTGCCTCTTCATCTTCCAACCTCATTGTGAGTGTGCCTTCTCTAACATAAATTAAAGCTCCTCCCATTACTAAAAATGGATGCCCCAAGATGATTGGTACCTATTTTTCTGCCTAAAAATCTAGAACAATAAAGTCAGCAGGAATAATAAATTTACTAAAATTTATGAGAACATCCACTATAACTCCTTCAGGATGTGCTATGGTCCCGTTATCCAATTGCAGTAGTATAGAGCTCGGTGTAGGCTTCCCCAAACCCAATGTGTTTAACAAAGTTAGGGGCATCAAGTTTATGCTTGCCCCTAAATAACTAAGTGACTGCACCACGTCGTTGTTTCTAATCATAATGGGGAGAGTGAACTTTCCAGGATCCTTAAGCTTTTTGGGCATCTTTTGAGTAACCACAAAGCTTCACTCCTCCGTGAGTGCGACTGCCTCCACATCCTGCATCTTAAATTTATTAGTGACCATGTCCATCAAGTACTTAGCGTACTTAGGCATTCCTTATAAAAGTACTAAAAGAGGTAAATTAATATGATGCTCTTTGAATATGTCAAAGAACTTCTTGAAGAACGTATCCTCCTTTGCCTTTATATGCTTTTATAGGAAAGGTGGTTGTGGGATCTTCTTTACTTCCTCAACAAATTTTTCTTTCAAGTAATCAGGCTTTCTCGACTTTTCAGCAACTTGGTAATTTACCTATTTAGGATTTTTCTCTATATCTACCTCCTTAGTACCCTTGGGAGGTTATTTATTAAGTATTTTACCACTCTTTAAAGTGATTAGTATTACTTATTTAGTAGGTTCATTATTACTTGGCAACCCACCTTGAGGCCTAGTATTTTGTGCATTCTTAAGCTGACCTATCTTCATTTCCAAGCTCCTTGTGGCCACTTGTTGGCTTTTTATCTCTTTCTATTAACTGTTCATGTCTATTGCTAACTGCGCTTGACTCGCTATAAGTTGTTTAAACATCTATTCCATATTGCTTGTGGCCTGATTTCCTTTTACCTGTGGCTACTAAAACTGTTATTGGTTGTTCCATAAGGTATTTAGTGGCGGAGTCTGCCACTTTTTATTATAGGCATTACCGTAAATTGGCCTCTGAACATTTTCCACAAACATTATTGACTTCGTATTTGTAACACATATTACAGCAAAATGACCACTATTGCTATAAAGATCACACCAACCACTGGTCTACTGAACTGCATTAACTTCTGCTTCAGGCTATGTAGCTCCCACTTTTAGGCTGCTGAATGGAGTGTTTATCAAATTTTGTAATGCAACAACCTGAGTTGATAAAGAAGTGTATTGTTCTACCTCTATCACTCCTATAACTTTCTTCGTGGAACTCTAGAATCACTATGCCACTTTGGATTTCCTTGTGTGATGTGGTTCAATAAGGTGTACAACTCATCATAAGTCAACTCCAGTGCTTGATTGGCTGCAACTGAATCTGACAAATTTTTTGTGTCATGGTCAAGAGTTCTTACAAAATTATAAGAAAGTACCTCTTTGGATTATTGATGATGTTGACAGTCCCGAAGAAGTTCCTTGAAATTCTCCCAATCATGATAGAGGTTCCCATCTGGCCTCTATTTAAAGCTCGCTATCTCAGTATGAAGTGTTGCAGTCTTACCAGATAGAAAGAATCCAATGAGGAACTTTTAGACAGAAAGACACTATCTCAGAGTTTAAGCACCTTTTAGCTTCACCAATAAGTGAATAGGGAAAGAGTGTCAGCCGCACTTAATCAGCATTCACATCTGTCTAAATAAATGTGTCAGTGAGCTTAATTAAATTCTACAAGTGGAACTGTGGATCTTCATGTGCAAGCCTTGTAAATTGTCCACTAATAATCAATAGTTGTACCATATTTTTCTTTAGCTCATACCTACGTAAGCAGCTGGTTTCTGAAAAAGTGAGGTCAAATTTGTCGAAAGTGGGATTGCTACTTCTCTAACTATCTTGCGAGCTAGTTGTTCTTCATCCAATGGAGCAAGATTTTCTTGATCTTCTTGGATACATGGGAGAAGGATTGCTTCTTGGATATGAGGGAGAAGGATTGCTTCTCTCCTTTATTGATGGAATAATTGTTCAGGCTTGAGGCTTGGTTCAACCAATTCCGAGCCCTTACCAGCTTACTAGTTTGAAAACCTGTTTCCTGCAATTATGAAACCAAGACCAAGCACAAAACACCAAGGTAATACAAAAATCAAAACTAAAAATAAATCAATTTCCAAATTACAAGTCCCTGGCAATGGCGCCAAAAGCTTAACTGTGCCCAAGATCATACGCAAGTGTACATGGTCTATCAAGTAATATTATGGCCTTCAATAAAATCAAATATTGATCCCATGGGGACTTGTTCTAACAATTATTCAATTCTAGCTCACAATTCAGACTCAATTGATGCAACAATAACCAAAAGAATGTTTTTGATATAGGTAACTAAGGTAAAGTCAAGGATGCATAAAATAAAGTTCTTGAAACAATCAATAGAGTAAAGCCCAGGGTTAAACCACTTTGAACTATCATACTACATTATTGAACTTCATTCGTTAACTCACTTATCTTGGTTGTGGATTGATAGGGTTAAATGCATGATCATGGTCTCTCGACATCTAATCGCTTACCTAACTTGGACACTACAATTACATCATTGAGCGAGGTATAATAATCCAATTAAGTGCTTAAAGTTATCATCCTACATGTTCATCTAGTAAGGCTTCTAGGTACATCCCTATCCTAGATGCTAATCAAAATTCCTTAGTTCATAAAAGAATAAGAACTCTACTTTGTTTATCCCCATATTCTATCTCCCTATTCCCTCTCTCGAGATCACAAGGTAGAAAATTTATGTATTCTAAAGGTGATCAATCCTTAAAATAATTAAAATAAGAATAAACAAGCAACCAAATATGATAAGAGAATCCAAAAAAATTAATCCAAAATGATAGTGGTCATGTTTTTGGCTTTAACACCGAAAAGGGAGTTTTTAGCCACTAATAGACATAATCATCATCCAAATAATTGTATGAATGATCAAAACCATAAAGATCTAAGTTAAATAATGAAAAACTAAATTACAATGCAGTAGCATCCTCTTTAGTCTCCAATACGTCCATGATCAATGATAATTCACAAAAGTGTACAATGTAGTGTATTTATAGTGGGCCAATCCTAAGCCGTGTAGGAGTACAATATATCATGAGTATGAGAGAATGGGAGTAGATTGTGTGACACTTTATTGGATGCAATGAAATTTAGAATGTTGTGCGTGCATGGGAGCACCCTAAATAGAGCATTTGAATAAAGCATGCGATGCAGGATCAACCCCGATATGGAGCGTGTCTCGCTCCCATTATTGCCCAAAAATAGAGGGTGCTGCACGTGCATATCGTACGCCCTCAGTGGAAGGAAAAGTAGCACACAATGGAGCCTACATCGTGGGCATATCTCCTGCAGCTACTGAAAATTCATCCAATATTTTGTCTAAGTGTTCAACGTCCTGTTTGCCTTGTAACATTCTTTGACCTTCTCTTCCATGCTTTTAGTGTTGTTTTTAATTTAATTTTCAGCTCTTTAAATATCCATATATCACCATAATAAACTCCAAAAGCATCCTACATCATCAAAAACCATGGATTAGAGCTCAGTACAACAAAACCTTTAAAACGATGAGCAAGAAACACAAGCTAAGACTAGGCTTGTTCTCTTAATATTTAACATTTTGTTTTGGCTCTTGACTTGATTCAATTACACTTCGCACATTACAAACAAGGTGTTCCACACATAATTACATAGTGAAATAACTAGGTACTAATTCAACACATTATAATCCAACACGAGTGACTAGAATAATAACCTAGCTCAAGCTAGTATAACTAGTTTTCTCGTCTAAATTCTAATTGATCGATTTAAACTCAAACTTGTTTTAAAAAACTTCTAAACACTATAATTACATACTTGAACACTTAAATTCTTATTTATATCATTATTCACTTATTAAGGACACTAATTATCCTCAAAACAAGACTAAACAAGCTAGAAAAGTAACACTAGAGTGTATAAATACACCCTACATCAATAATTAATAGACTTGTTAGGTATCCTAAAGGTTAAGGTCATGAAATTCTTGAGGATTTATTGACAAACTAATCTCAAGGAACTTATACGAAGACTACCATATTATTAAAAACTATCATGTACAACAAATCTTCTTATACCTATGCATAATTTACCCTTAGGTAGACATAATCCCAAGACTCTCTTCCTATCAAAGTTAAATTGAAATTGTTGTGTAGTTTGTGGACTTGAGTTACTATTGACAAAAACTCTCCCAACCCCCCCCCCCCCTAATTTTAAATCATGCTTTTTACTTTATTTACTCTTTAGGTATTTTCTTAGTAAGTCTTAAGACCCATAATACTATAATTCTAATTTCACTCCTTGTGGATTCAACCTCAATAAAAGTTGAGATATTGAAAACGATCTTCCTCTACAAAATTACCTGGTATAGGTTAGCATTATTAACCACCCACGGGCTATATGGTCCAATTGTAACACTTTGGTCAGGCCCCAATGTGTGTTAGCCACATGAACTAGGGATACATAGAAGGTTTGGGATTTCCTTGTACCCTTCACCAACCATGATACATTTTTATGTAGTGTGATATAAGCATAGGGTAATTTAGACAAACCCTTATGTTGGCAAATATGAGTTTTCGATATCTATCTTTTGGACTCACACCTTCACGCCAAACTATCATAAACCCTATTAATGGCCAATTAAAAAATTTAACACACAACCCATGCACCAATTCCAGGAGTCAATTATTAAGGAATTATTAAGTAGTAACATCATACCTACTAAAGTTTGAAAGAAATGTTATTATCCAATACTTTGAGGATTCCTTCATACCTAGCCGAGTCCATTTATAAAATCACTTGGGGGATTCCTTCATACCCCACAAGGTTTTAAAGATAATTACTGTTATTATCCAATTAGCCAAGAGAATGAGCCAAACTAAATGATAATTTACATTCCAAAGTTGATTATGCAAGTGGATTAAGGTTATTATCAATTTCCATACCAAAACCAATTATTTAGGGATTTTATTATACCTCTATTGTCATAATTTACAAATTTAGGGAGTCCATTATAACCCTATTCCATCGACCATTCCCATGCACCCAATGAGTTTATAAACCAACAATTTAATGTATAATAGCTCAATACTAATCATTATAAAACATTCAAACAACTATATCCAAAATCCTCAACCCATAATTCAAAATCCAACACCAAAACCATGAATAATAAATCGCTTTTCATGCCACTAAGAAAATACAAGTGTTGGTAAAGAGTTACATGTCTTAATTACCAAGAAATTTGAAGAAGATAGCATCCTTAGAACCCTAGATGACAAAGTTCCTTGAAACCCGAGGCTTTACTTGAATAGGGTATTTGAGAGAGAATTGGAGAGTGTTTAATATGCCAAAGTATTGTAAATAACCCTCTTTATAGGTTTTATGGGTGTGGGTTCTAAGTGGAGAAAGAAGGAAATTACTATGATGTTCCTAATTAAAAGATTGAAAAATATCGCCTCGTCGCTATGGGTTACCTCACGACTCATATGGTAACCCTGCGACTCATTTAGTCCATTCGTAGTTTAGACAGTGTCCAAGTCCAACCCACATTGGTCTAGTTACAGTCGCACCTTATGACTCGTACCAAGTCCTTATGATCCATACCTTCCTCCCGTACCCAAGACATGAATTTTTATGACATATACTAGATACCCTATGATTTCACCTTATGACTCATATGGAGTCTCTATGACTCTTTACCCCAAGTCATCACCTAAATAGTAACTCAGGAAGATCTCATTTGCCACCTTACGACTAGGGTTCTATGACCTGTATTGTCACCCTACGACTCATACAGTGAGTCATATTCAGGCAATGAGGATAAAATTTTTGAAATATTCAAGGACTAAAATTAGAGAATTTACAAGTATAATCAAATCTTAATCGCTCCTTAATACCAAAAGAAGACCAGTTTCACCTCTTTGTATGGTACTTTCGCCTTTAAAATGTTGTCATTTTTCTATGCTATGCACCTGCCACTTTTGAGCATTGTATGATGTCCATTTTTTCTGACACAGTGTAAGACATGATTGAGGTTTTTATGGATGAATTTTACATTATGGGTGAATCATTTGATAATTGCTTACCATACTATTCCAATGTTCTGAGGAGATATAAGGAATATAATCTAGTGCTAAACTGGGAGAAGTGCCATTTCATGGTTAAAGAATAAATAGAGCTTGGTCAAAGAATTTCTATGAAGGGGTTGAAGTAATTAAGGTAAAGATTAAGGTGATTGTAAAGTTGTCTACACCAATTTATGTAAAGGGAATTCATAGTTTCTTGGGTCATGTAGGTTTCTATAGATGATTTATCAAGGACTTACCTATAATTGCAAATCTATTATTCAAGTTGTTGGAAAAGGATGTGAAATTCTTGTCTAACGAGTCCTGTATAAAAGCATTTTAATGCTAGAAGAAGAAGTTAATTTCTTCCACCATTATTGTGTGTCTGAATTAGACCTTCCCTTTTAAGGTGATATGTGATGCTAATGATGTGGCGCTAGGATCAATCCTAGGTCAAAGGCAAGAGAAGATACTACACTCTATCTACTATTCTAGTAAAGCACTTAATTCTACCTAAAAAATTACATTGTGATTGAACAAGAGTTGCTTGTAGTTGTGTTTGTATTCGAGAAATTCCAATTTATATTGATTGGCACTAAATTCATTGTGTATATTGATCATAAAACTCTTAGATATATTTTAACAAAAAATGATGCAAAGTCGAGGATGATTAGATGTATACTTTTATTATAGGAATTTGATTTTGAGGTCAAGGATCGAGAATGAACTAAAAATTAGTTGGCCGGTCATTAGTCATGCCTTGAGGATGATTCAATGGTAAAACAAGGGGTGGTCTTGAAATTGATGATACTTTTAAAGATGAACATGTCTTCACAATATCACAAGACTTAATACCTTAGTTTGAAGATTTTGCAAATTATTTGGCAAGTGATTTAGTTTTGGAATATATGACATTTTAGCAACAAAAGTGGTTCATGCATGAGGTGAGAAAGTTCTTTTAGGATGATCCATTCCTAGTTTAGGTCTAGGTTGATGGAATTATTCAAAGATGTATTCCTAAGTTGGAGATCTAAGTATCTTGGAAATTCTTCGCCAATTATAGAGGTCACTATGGAGGTGTGAGAACAACGCATAAGATCTTGCAATGTGGCTATTATTGGCCTATTATTTACAAAGATGCTCATGATTTATGATAGGTATTGTGGCCAAGGTCAAAGGCAAGGTAACATCTTACAGTGACATAAAATTTAAATGAAGACTATACTTGGGCTCGAGTTGTTTGTTGTATCGGGTATGGACTTCATGTTCCCATTTGTTATCTCACATGGAATGAAGTACATATTTTTGGCTATGGACTATGTTTCCAAGCGTGTGAAAGCAATTACACTTTGGAACAATGAAGAAAACAGCATTACAATATTTTTGAAGAGGAACATTTTTTTATATTTGGGATGCCCTAAGCTTTCATTAGTGATGGCAGGTCACACTTCTATAACAACCTCTTTAAAGCCTTTTTTGAGAAATATGGTGTAAAACTTAATGTTGCAACACCTCACCATCCATAGATAAGTAGGTGGTTTGATGTCTCAAACTAAGAGATCAAGTCTATTTTGGTGAAAACTGTGGATGCCAATCAGGTAGACTTGGATAGAAGGCTAGATAATGTATAATGGGCCAACAAAATAACTGATATGCCGTGGTTTCATGGCATATTAGATGATTAAAATGGTTAAAACATGCATTTACCTAGATTGTTTTATGGGATATGATGTGTGTTTTATGTATGATGTAGGTAAATTAGGTTGAAAGTGGTATTAAATGGAAAGGATGAAAAATCACTGAAAAATGCAAAGTACTGATCTGATAATGAGTCGTATAGTCACCTGATGACTCGTTGCCATGGTCGTGATAATAAAAGTTTTGGATGATATATAAGCGTAAAGTGAAGACTGACCATGACTCGTTATTTGATACTATAAGTTGTGGTGTGATGTCATACGTAGCATGGTGGTTATAAGCCGTTCCTCATAATAACTCTGATGCAATCTACCACAGAACTTGAAGGAAGGATATGACACAGCTGACTAGGCCTCACTAGCCTGAGATTGGGCACTCTGTTCTCTGAAGCTTTTCTCACCTTTGAAATGCTTGTCACCCAATGGCTTTGGGTAGGGGGAACTAGCCGTCGAGTAAGGCCCAGAATTGCCCCACTTTTTCTTGGGCCACTTCTCACCATCGCTGCTACTCTACTGCTGGCCACCACCCTGCTTAGAGAAACTAAGTATCTTGCCTTGCCTCTCTCCGATTTCGTCCTTCTTCTTATTCCCTTTATTTACTTGCTACATGTACACAACCAACCTAGAAAAATACATTTCTTTAATCAACAAGGCAACCTTACTCTCCCATACCAAATCAGTAACACCCTACACTTTTGGGTTAGAATTTGAACTGTCGTTCCTAGGTATGTAAACTCTAATCCTATGATTTGTATATGAATATACATGTCATAATCATTCACATTGTGTATAAAGTGTTTTCGATGCTAATCATGGTCATAGGAAGCACATAGAGCAAAGTCGGATTGAGAACATTTCTATCGATAAAGTTTTCGTATTCGATCCTACAAGTGCAAACTTTAAACGAGTGTAATTCCTATAATATAATGATTTAGATGTCCTATAATATATCAAATGAAAAATCTTTAAATATTCTTTCCAACACATCTTATTTCACCTTAATTCGATATTGGAGTAGGATGTATGCTCCTATTACTTTGGAGTGTCCATCTGTCAATAAGGTGACAACTTAAGTGATAAGCCATCAACTAAGTGACCAGCTACCAACCTCATCATCATCCTTAATAAGAAAATATTTGAATTCATCAAGAGAAGGTGATGAATAAGTTGATAACCCATCAACTAGTTGTTAATCTATCAGCTAAGTCATCAACCTTAACTAGCAATTGTACAAGTCCAGCTAGAGGTTGATGACTATGTTGATAAGCCCTCAACTAGTTGATAAGCTATCAACTGAAAATTTTGGCAATTTTTATTCAATTTCCGTAGGGGTAATTTGGTCTTTTTCTTACATCAAACTCCTCATCCATAAATTAAAACCTTCAATATAGGCTATTTTGCCTTATTCTCTTCCCAAGTTCTTAAGAATTCAAGTTTCAATTTCAAGCTTTCTTCAAGAAGTCATCTAATTGAGGTGTGAGGGGTATCTACCAATGGTTTCCTTCCACCCATTGATCCCAAAAATCCTCTTTTTGGTTTAATTGTGAATTTTGTCCTATTTTAGGAAATTGTCCATGCATATTCTGAATTTAATCCATGTTTTCTTAGTAATTTGAATTCAATCCATGTCAACTTGTTTTCCCCATAAAAACTAGATTACGTCATGCTTTGAATTTCAACTACTCATGTCTTATTCAATTGCTCCCATGATAATGTAACACCCCGTACTCAAGTACGTGTATTGGCATAGTCAAGTATGTGTATTGGTCTTATTTATATGGAATTAATTTTTTTATTATTATTTTATTTATACCAGAATTCGCCCGTCGATGGTTCCATGCAAAGGTTATTGAATAAGCTTTCAAACGATATAAAGATTTTCAAAAACGGATAGGTTTTGGATATAATCAAGCATGTTTGAAACTATAAAACGGTGGCCGGGATATTTGGGAATAGTAAATGTGCAGGAAAATTTCCTGCACACAAACTACTGAGGCCAGCCGAATTTTTAGGTCAACTTTGAATTATCATAACTCCCTTAATATAATGAACTGGGAGAGTTGCGACCTATGAAAAGAAATATCTTTGAGTCTTGTTTCCAATGCAATTGGTTTCATCCAAATCCAATGTCTAAGTAAAGAGTTATACTCGTTTTACTTCAGCCTATCAAAACAGATTTTTAGGGTCAACTTCAAACGACCATAACTCCTTGTATAGGATGAACTGGGTGGCCTACTTTATATGAAATGAAAGCCTTTGAATTATCCTTCCAACGATACTAATTTCACCCAAATCCGATATTGGAGCAAAGAGTTATGGTCGATCTACTTTAGCTTATCAAAACAGTCCACCAAAGGATAGATTTTCTATTATATTATGGATGGGAATATGTGTATATATATATGTATATGAGTTCAAAAACTCATTTTCATCATCAATCATTGAGAAAGAACAAACCCTAGCCAAATTTGACATTTAAATTACTTTTGATTCAATCGTAGAAATTCCAAAGTAATTCGATAACTGCGTTTGTCATCTCAAGAGCTTCAAACAACACCTATTATTTGTGCAAACAAGATTCATAATCAAGAGGTGAATTCTAAGGTATGAATATTTTCTGCTTTTGTTCTTTTCCATATGTATATGTGTGATAGAGGATTATATGTATTGGTTGTTATTGAAAGGTGATGGAAATAGGGTTATGGACTATTTTGCATGGTATGGTTGTATTTAATTGTGGAAGGTGGAAATGGTAATTGAGTTATGAAAGGTGGATATGGTGATATACTATTGAATTGATGATTATTTATGTCTATGGCTCAATTTGGTTTAATGGATTGGTTGGAAGGATAAATGAATCCAAACTTGATATTGGAGGATGTTGCATGAATATGCATGGCATATGAATGTAATTGGAGTATAAGAGGGTTAAAGTGACACCCTTTATGGTGTAATTAAGTCTTACTACTTAACCACTAGTTTGGTGAATTCAAATAATTGAATTGTGACGTTTTGTTGCTAATACTAGATTGCTATATATGTTCATTATAGATAAGTAATCCGAAAAGACGGGAAGTCCATTTGGGCCTAGTATTGAAGGTTGACAGTCAGGTATGTAAAGCATACTCTATACCATATCTTTGGCATGAAAGTGAACAATTGTTCTATTAAGAAAGTTTCCAAAGTTATTCAATAACATGTGATCCATAATGGTTTTGTATGATGTCCTACGTTACCAATGAACTTGTTTCCACCCTACAAGATGTCAAGACATTCCAATACTTACTTGTTTTCCAAATCTTACATGTTTATTGCACTAATGAATGTCAGAAGGTATCCGGTTACTCAAACAAGATCCATGTGTTATTAATGACTCCAAAACATTTCATTGATATACCAATAAGTTCCTATTTCATTGTTATGGGATTGATGACTCCAAAACACTTCATTGATGTGCCAATGAGTTTTTACTTCATTGTTATTGCATTGATGGTCTATTTATATGTCTCTTATTGATGTATCATTGTTTCAAGGTATCAAAAATGCGGTGGCGACCAAAATAACAATCTCAAAGATTAATTAAACTAAGTGATGGAAGTTCTCTCTTATCGGGTGGTATCCCAGTGGCATAAGCCTATCATGGGTCGATCCCTATTTATGTGTTTATGGGTGGTATCCCAGGGGCATAAGCTTATCATGGATCGATCCAGTTGATATGTACTGGAGGCAGCCTAATGGTCACAGTACAGTACAGTAATGATTACAAAGATGATAAGAACGAAGGTAAAGTGATTGAATAAATACAATGTACAGGTTGTCACAAGTTCTAGTAAGTGTGGTCCACTCCTATTATGATTTATTCACTTGTTTCTTATTTCTATTGAGCTCCTATATCATATGTGATTATCTACAGCTTTACATACTTAGTACATATTTCGTACTGACGTCCCCTATAAGGGGCCTGTATTTCATGCTGCAGGTAGAGATACCTCAGCTCATACACTGCACAAGTAGAAGCCAGGATATCCAGCTACTTTTGGTGAGCTCCAGTTTGCTTCGGGGCTTTTCGTGTCATATCCAGTCACTTTTGGTATTGTATAGAAGTTAGTTATATGGCAGGGTGTATCCTGACCTTAGTTAAACTCTGTGTATTGTTTAGAGGCTATGTAGACCTAATGTACAGTCAAGATGGTGTTTTGTTAATAGACGTGATAGCTCCAACGGCCAAGTATTGTATATACATATATATGTGTGGTCGAGCTTATACAGGTGATTATGTCTTTTTATATGCGACATGATGCTGTCTAAATTTTGAGTTGTCATAGAGGTATGCATGGGAAGTATAAGGTTATGAGCTGGTTCTCCCAGGCCTCCTCGGTTATGGGTGCCAGTCCCCCCCAATAGGATTTGAGGCATGACAGCTAAATTATAAAATTATTAATTAAACGACGTGAAATTGTTATCTTTCCAAGTTAATACATTGATATATTTGAATTCATGGACTTTATCAGTTTGGTGACACATGTTATGCTTTTGGTCTTTGAAAAGGGACTTTATGACACTATTTCAAGTGTTGTTATTGCATTTTGAAATCATTTAGTGTTGGCGGGTTATGAACGCCGAATACCTATGTCTTTACTTACGTTTTAGACCTTCTAAGTAATAAGTCAGTCAACTCATGATTTTATAGTTATACTAAGTTTGTTATGACAATGGTGAACACTATCAATTTATATATTTATGATTACCTCAGACTCTGCATGCACTATTGATTTCAAAATATCATGACCTAAGCTTATCAGTTATCGATGCATGTACTAGTTAGTGTTTTAGTGTCTTTCAGTTGACAGTAGGATTTATCACCGAGAGAAAAGTATGGGTTCAACACATCCTACTTCCCAGAAACTATATGCCACCATAGGTTTAGGGGCCTTACCAGAGAGTGTCACCCTACCCAATATGGGCTCAAGTTAGTGATCACTCAATTTCAGGTTCTACTCTAATTGCAAGGATAGAATAGCCCTCCTCAACATTGGTCTAACATTGTAATCCATGATAGCTCACATATATTATGTCGGTTACATGATTGCTCCTAGAGTTTCAGTCAGTTCAGGTTTTCTTGAATAGGTGGCTAGATTTTAATATTTGTTCCATCAGTTTATAGACTATTTCTATTATTAAGATATAATTTATTTAGTTATTCAGATCATTTCAGTACCTTCTATACTTGGTCTTGCATTCTCAGTTTTACATGTTTATGTTATCATGCACAACATCCATATATGATCCTCAATTTAGTTTCACAGCATGTTCAGCTTTACATATGGTTTACATACAGTGAATCATGTTTTTACCACTTCCTAGTTTACACAATTATTTTTGGCTCATGATTTATTAATCTCACTATGACTTACCGGTTTTACGTATAACCATATTTTAAATGTATGTTTCAGTAAATAACTTACCTCCTCAGTTTTAAAGTATATTTTTAAATATTTCCATGATTTAGTGTATGTCTTTATATACTTAGTACATTCCAAACTACTAACAACATATATGCATTTGTTGCTACATTCCTTCATGATGTAGGACCCAGATGTAGTCCACACACTAGGGTAAGATAGTTCTAAGCATTCAGCCAGCAGGTGATGGGTTCACCTATTTTAAGAACTCTAGTCTATTCTAGTTCATATACTGTATTGTTATTATGGTTATGTATTGATTTATGGTAGTTGGATGCTTGCCCCATCCCATCTACAGTTAGTATTGTAGAGGCTTCATAGATAGTTAGTCAAAGTCATGATATGTAATTCAAGTTCTTTCTTCAATTTTATCATGTTGTATACTTTATCAGTATTACATTAATTCAGATTTTCTCATGATGATGTTTTCACTCAGCAAATTTAACTTTTATTTACAGTATAAACCAGTTGCTCAAGTAATATGCTAGTACATGGGTTAGCTTGGGATCACTTGTCATTCTGTTATGACTAAGGGGTAGTCTCAAGTCATGAAAAAATTAGTATCCGATCACAAGGTTCAAGTGTCCTAGGGTGTCTATAAAGCAATGTCTAGTAGAATCTTGTGAAATGGTATAGAGAAGTTTGTACTTTTATTTCAGAGGCTATAGGCATTTAAGTGATGTTTCCCCTCTTTTATCTCTCAGATCATGCAGTAGATATATTCTCTAAGAAACTTATGCAGATTCTTATATTACTCCATTCATGCCAACTCTACCTTATTTTTAAGGTAACAGAAACTATCAAGCTTAAATTCTTACTGATAGAGATTTCCCAGACAGTCTCTTCAGACAGCTATTAGATTGCATGCGAGCTAAAAAGGATCCCATCAGTCCCTTTTTGTTCCAAAGTTTGAAAGATTTCTTTTATGTTCATGAAAATTTTACACTAAGTCGTAGTAAGATGTGCCCTTATATTCCTTCTCAGAATCCTATGATAATATATGATCTTGATTTAGAAGCACGAACCATAAGTTTAGCAAAAGTAAAGTGGGGATTTTTTTATCTGAATTTAGTAGATTATGTATCCATGGGGCTAGTTATATGAATGGTGAACTAGTAGGCTCAAAATAGTATATTCAAGAATTTAAGTTTATTGATTTGAAATTAAGTATGTGATGATTGTTGAAGCTTAGAAAAGTTAAGGATAGAATATATTAAAAATGTGTTCAAGAATGAAGTTAGTATAGTTCATTAAAATTTGGGGAATATCCATGTTAAGTATTAAAATCTAAGTTTGAATCTTGGATTATTGAGATAATAAGAAGAAGATTTAAAATTCTAGATAGGGTGAACTCAGGGTATGGTGATACTCCTGTAAATTATAAGTTAGACAGTGTTTAAGTTATTATATGATGACTATTTCGACAATAGTTAGAGTTTTATCCTTGATGAAAGTACTAGCAACGGGTTTTAAACTTTAAGAGATAGTTTGTTAGGGTGAGTTTATTATTTCTGTGTATTGTTATTTCTTGGACTCTAGAATAAAGTGGTTACAGTTTAGTTTAGATTTTATTAAAAGGGGTCCACAGACTTAGAATAATGGTTTAAAGCTAAGGGTAGATGGTAGAATAAGAAATCAGGTTAGGCTCTCAGATTCTAGTAGTGATGCTAGTGTGTTGTAGAAAAATACTAGGAGGAAGATCCCGACCCATTCTTATCTCAGTGTAATTTTTTGTACTTTAATCATTATAACATCTACTCATACTTTACACATCTCCATGATCATAGTTCATGTTTATGATCTAATATAGAATCATGTGCACTCCATGTTCCTAGTATAAGGAGTTCCAGTTCACTCATCAGTACAAATATTACTCCATGAATTTATGAACTCCAAACTCAGGTTATGCAGTTCATGACTTATGTACTCAGGCTTTACGGTAGGCTCAGTTCCCATAACTCATGGTGCACCCTTAATGATCAGTGAAAATTCACATTATGTTATGTATTCCCTCAGTGCTGATCTCTAAAATGAATTCATATTGTTAATACTTTATTTCTCAAACCTTAATTAAGTGTTAAATTTATGTATAGTACTTTTTCAGGCTTTAGATCCTCATGTTCTAACCTTTCAGTGACCTCTCCTTATGAAACATAATGGTGATGAGTAATTGTTTGATAGGGGAGAGTGAATGTTTCTCATTAGGAAAAGATTATTGTATGCTAGTTTTATATAAGTCTATATGTGTGAAGGGAGATTAAGGAAAAGCTTTTGGTATATGTCATGGTTAGTTGAGAATTATATGTATGTCTTTATGGGGATAGTGCATGGACGTTGTTGTTGATAGAGGTATTAGAAAGTATGGAAAAATTTCATTGGAGGATTGGTTGACTATAAGTTCATATGTTGTTATAACGATAGGCTTGAATGTCATATTTGTATTAAAGTGGATGGATGCATTATGATTTAGCAAATTCCCAATAAGATGTTGAAGTTAGTCGTTGAAGTGGTAATGAGTAATATTCTTGAGATGAGAGCTCTAAAAAAACATAGTATATTGAATCCATGGTTTAAACTAGTATTATGGTGTTATGTGTGGTACCTTGTGACTTTTTGTAGGCTTGAACATAGTGCGATAATTTAGTTCAGCTCAAACTTTAGTAGATGGAGTTATCAACGCCCATGTGAGAACTACAAGTTCCATCAATGAGAATAGTATTTAACAGGATAAGTATAGTTGAGGGAGTATTGAAGAAGTGTGGCTAAGCTTAAAAGATAGCAGTTGTATTGCCTAAGGCAAAGTGATTCTATCCTATCTTATGTTTTATAGGACTTTAGTCCATGATTACAGAGTTGTATCCATGTTGTGATTCTTTATGCGGATATCTTATTCAGATAATGCCCAAAATTATTTGCTCCCTAATGTTATTAGAACTTTTTGCAAAGTGTGTTGAAGAAATACTCCAGTTGGGTATAACTTTTAGTATAATTTTGTATGTATTGCTAGAAATTTTGTTTGGCAATCAGAGAGATAAAATCCTATAGTTTTCAAACTTTCCATTTAGTCTTACTATATGAAGTTTCATGAATATGGCTATTTAAAGAGTTAATTTGTTCGCATCCATGTAAACTGTGAATTCAGTTCAGTCCATGCATCATGTCTCCAATTCAAATATTTAGTCATGATTCAGTTCATAAGTATTTAGTACATAATCTTAGTTTTCCAAGTATTCCAGCTTAGGAATTGTAATACCCTTTGTACAATCTAAGTCTCATTATCTTATGATTTGTGCTTACATAATGTACATGGCGATGCCATGAAGCCCTTTTTCCTTTAATTCCTATATGTGCTCTATTGAGGGATAATTTCTAATGAAAATTTACATATTTTATTCAATCCTTAGTAACTCTTAGAATTTTTTTTGCATTGGTTATCACTTTGCAGTTCAATATGTATGATTATATCATGAACATTTCAAGTGAGTTCTAAACTCCCAACATGAATCAGTTCCTTATAGTAAAAAAAGTCAAATCAACTAAGAAATTAGTTTCATGATGGAAGTTTTAATGTTTCAGCTCAGCTATATCCTTCATTATTAGACATGCCATGTCTACGCTATTCCATACTTCGAAATCTTTAATAAGTTTCTGCCCATCATTCGAGGACGAATGATTCCAAGGGAAAGATAATGTAACACCCCGCACTTTTGGACTAGAATTTGAACCATCATTCCTACGTGTGTAAATTCTAATCCTATGATTTGTATATGAATATACGTGTCATGATCATAAACCTTGTGTATAAAGTGTTTTCAATGCAAATCATGGTCATAGGAAGCACTTAGGGCAAAGTCGGGTTTAGAACACTTTTATCGATTGTGTTTTTGTATTTGATTCTACAAGGGTCAAATTTTAACGAGTGTAAACCCTATAATATAATGATTCAGGTATCCTACTATATATCAAATGAAAAATCATTGAGTCTTCTTTCAAACACATCTAATTTTACCTTAATCCAATATCGTCATAGGATGTTATGATCATTTTACTTCGGAGTGTCTGTTTGTCAACAAGTTGATGACTTAAGTGATAACCCATAAACTGAGTGACGAGCTATCAACCTCGCCATTATCCTTAACAAAAAATAACCAAATTCAATAAGAGAAGGTGATGACTAAGTTGAGAAGCCATCAACTAATTGATACGCTATCAACTAAGTCATCAACCTTATCCATCAAGTGTCCAAGTCCAGCTAGAGGTTGATGACTAAGTCGACAATCAATTAACTAGTTTATAAGCTATCAACTAAGTCATCAACAAAATATTTCTACAATTTTTATTCAATTTCCCTAGGGGTAATTTGGTCTTTTTCTTTTATCAAACTCTTCTTTCATGAATTAAAACCTCCAATACGCGTTATTTTGCCCCAGTCTCCATTAGTTATCATATTTAAACCCTTCCCCTCTTCCCAAGAACAAGAAATTCAAGTTTTCTTCCCCAAGAACTATAGAATTCAAGTTCTAATTTCAAGTTTTCTTCAAGAAGTCATTTAATTGAGGTATGTAGGGTATTCATCAATGGGTTCCTTCTACCCATTGAGCCCAAAAATCCTCTTGTTGGTTTAAGTATGAATTTGATCCTATTTTAAGAAATTATCCATGTGACTTATGAATTTAATCAATATTTTCTTAGTAATTTGAATTCAAGCCATGTCAACATGTTTTTCCCTAAAAATTATATTACTTTATGCTTTGAATTTCAACTACTTATGTCATGTTCAATTTCTTCCATGTCAAATTTCAATAGTATGAATTAAACCATGTGAAACTGTTATCCTCCTAAGTTTAATATATTCATATATTCAAATTCATGGTCTTTATTAGTTTGGTGACACGTATTATATATTTGGACTTTGAATTAAGACTTATGTAACTACTTCAAGTATTGTTAACGAATTTAGTAATCATTCAGTGTTGAGGGTTATGAACACCCATTACCTATGTGTTTAGTTATGTTTCAGACCTTCCTAGTAATAAGTCATTCAACTCATGATTTTATAGTTATACTCAGCTTGTTATGACCATGATGAACACTATCAGTTTACATGTTTATGATTACTTCAGACTATTCATGAACTATTGTTTCCAAAATATCATGACCTGAGCTTATCTGTTATCAGTGCATGAACTAGTTAGTGTTTCAGTGTAGTAGGATTTTGCACAGAGAGGGAAGTATGGGTTCAGCGTATCCTACTTCCCAAAAACTAAGTACCACCATAGGTTTTGGGGCCTCGCTAGAGAGTGTCCTCCTTGCCCAGTACTGGCTCAGTTTAGTGATCACTCCAGTTCAGTTTGTACTCTAATGGCAAGGATAGAACATCCCTCCTCAACATGGGTCGGACGTTAAACTCCATGACAGCTCACATAGTTTATGTTGGTTACATGATAGCTCTCGTAGTTTTAGTCTGTCCTTATTTTATCTCAGTTCAGGTTTTCCTTGACCAAGTGGCAAAATTTTAGTATTTATTCCATCAGTTTGTAAACTATTTCTATTATTCAGATATTTTAGTTATTCAGTTATTCAGATCATGTCACTACATTCTATACTTTGTCTTACATTCTCATTTTTACATGTTGATTTTTCCATGCTCAACATCCAAACACGATCCTTAATTTAGTTTTATAATATGTTCAACTTTACATGAGGTTTACATACAGTGATTTATGTTTCTACCGCTTCCCATCTTACAAAATTGTTTTTGGCTCATGATTTATAAATCTCACTATGACTTATAGTTTTCATGTATGTCCATGTTTTAAATGTATGTTTAAACAAATAACTTGCATTCTCCATTTTAAAGCATGTTTTAAATATTTCCATAATTTAGTGCATGTCCTTATATACTCAGTACTTTCCAAAGTACTGGACACATATTTAAGTTTGTGGCTACATTCCTTTATGATGTAGGTACCAGATGTAGTCCACACATTAGGTTCAGACATTTCTCTGCATCCAGCCTGCAGGTCATGAGTTCTCCTATTTTGGGAACTCTAGTAAATTATAGTTCAAATACTGTATTGTTATTATTGTTATGTATTGATTTATTATAGTTGGAGGCATGTCCTAACAGCCTACAGTTAGTATTGTATAGCCTTCATAGACAGTTAGAGTCATGATATGTAATTTAAGTTCTTTCTTTAGTTTTATCATATTGTAAACTTTATCAGTATTTTATTCATTTAGATTTTCTCATGATTATGTTTTCGCTCAGCAAATTTAGCTTTTATTTACATTATAAACTAGGTTCTCAAGTAGTATGCCAATACATGGGTTATCTTGAGATCACTTGCGGTTCTATGCACTGTTTTACAACAAGGGGGTAGTCTCGGGTCGGGACAAAATCTCTAGACAACCCAGAAGTGAACTTCCTCATTTGAGACCACATAATAGAAATCATCTTCGGAGCATATTGAAATAACTGGTGAAACTTCAAGGCATATTCTTTGACAGATATCTTACCTTACTTCAAATTTACAAACTCTTTTGCCTTTACTTCCCTCTATTCCTAAAGAAAGAAGTGGTCTAGGATAGCATTAGAGAAATCCTCCCAAAGAGTTAACTCATCACCGTCACCCCTCTATTGATCCAAATTCCTTATACCACTGGTTCGCCACATCCTTCAGCTGGTATGCTACAAACTCCATTCCCCTCATATTAGTGCCATGCATAACTAAAAATCTTTTCCTTCTTATCAAGAAAACCTTGAGGATTCTCCTCTACCATAACTCCAACAAAGGTTGGAGGGATCAACCTTATGAATTGGAAAACCCTTGGGGACTTAGAAGATGGAGTAACAAAGACACTACACTCAGATTGAGTAGCTACTAACTGTGACAATATGTGAATGGACTGAAGAAACTCAGCATTCGTCCCTTCATCCTGAGGAGTCTGACATGGACTAGAAGGAACCGATGGAACTCTAGAAGGAGAATCATGAATTGGACCCCTAGAATAAGTATGGATTCCATGAGTAGAGCATGTCCCATCAATATTGTCCACAATTGGATAGCTTAGTTTCCATGAGAATCAGATCGTCGAGGCATGATCTAAAAAGAGAACAAAAAGGATTAGAGGAGAAATCAAGACCTTAAACTCTATAGCTTCAAAGTAGAACAGAAGAAAGAAACACATTCCTAAATGTCTCGTAGCCTGACCCTTATGAGTGTGACGCACAACACACCCTTAAAAGAGACTCTAATTGACACGTTTTGGTGGACTCCCATGTGACCATGAACCGAGGTATCTAAACCAATCTTACACGACCTGAACCAGGGACTAGTCATTTTGGGTGTCTCAAGCCTGGCCAGGATCGAAGACCACCCCAAGACCTAACCATAAACTCCATTTACCCCAAGCCGGATGAATTATAAATATATATAACATAACAAAATAGAACAATTTTAAATCAAATACAGTCCAACAGTGTCAGCACCAATACCAGTACCAATGCCAAGGATGACACCCATACTGACATCGCCCATATCAACCTATAGTAGTCATACAAAACCTCTATCCAAAATTAAAACAATATCCAGTAAGGAAATGACCCTAACCATAGCAAAAACCAATGTATATGAGATGACAAAAGTTTGTACAGAAATCCATACATGAAATAGAGCCTTTCGGAGTATGGAAACTCACCACTTCAATCCAATATAAGCTTTTCCCAAATCTGATCACTTAGTAGAAGGTGTATGGATGGTTCCTACATCATGTAGGGATATAGTGCCTAAAGATGGGTTAGCGGGTTAGCGGTAGAATGTACTCACGAGTAAAGATAAAATAATACCAACATTTAAAATCAAGTAAATATCCAAATGCAGTCACATTCATATATAAGTATATATATAGAGAGAGAGACATATATATACACGTCGTGCCAGTAAAGGAAATCAGGTTTAGCATGTATTTAATACCATTAACCCGGGATTTTATAGCTTGGACATACTAAAACCACCCATGGGATATATGGGTTCAGCTCCCCCTACTGAAAGGGCCCCATCTCGTATTATCCGCACGAACCGGATAAAAAATAGAGATGACTAGTATATCTCCCAATAATAAGTATGACATATGGTATACGGTTACCAAGACCCACCTTACATCAGCAACATGAGTTTCTAGTTTTTGGTTCCCTCGGGACCGCCACCTTCTATGGCTTTGCTAACACATCCCCCTTTAAGCCCATATTAAAACGATTCACACATAACTAACCAATTACCAAGGAGTCTTATTTATTAGGCATTAATCATTGGTATCGTCACACCAATACTAGATCTTGCAAGTCTATCTATTTATTCCATACCAACACCATTAAATCAATTTATCTCCAAAGTTTCCATTTAAACCAATACCATGGAAACCAAGGCCTTTCCAATCCACTTAAAACCATTTAAACCAAATTAGTTTCCAATTACCATTTATGCAATGCAAGGATTTCAACAATAGTAAAACTATGTGATAAAAACATTCTCATAGGCATTTTAGCAAACATGTTGGGGGCATATAGTTTCATAAACCAAAATCAAGTACCAATTGACCATTATTATGAAACAACATGTTAAAAAGAACAATTATAACATTAAAATAATAAGAAAAACAGGGAAAACATTATCCAACCAAGAACAACAAAAAACCCCAACACATATTTCAAAACCCAAAAAATACAACAATAAAACCATGAAAACCATCCATGAAAACATGATTTTAGTTTGAACTAACAATGAAAGAGGAGTAACATTCCTTAGATAATGAAGATGATGGAGAGAAAATGCCTATCAGAGCCTTAATTAATTACTTGAAGAAAACCCTAGCCTCTTTCTTGAACCCAAAGCTTGAGAGAGATTTGAGAGTTTTAAATTTTTCTTGGATTAAGAATAATTGGTTAAATAAAGTCCCAATAGTATTTTAAGTCATGGGTTCAAATGAACTTATTAGGGGGAATTTTCAGAATACCCCCAATGGGTTAATCTGGTAAGAAAGGCCCAACATAGGTGAAATTCAAAAACTTCAATTGAAAACATAAAGGTTCTAGATAGGATAAACAATCATACAAGATATCAATCCTAAAACCTGATAGAGCTAGTACAAGAGAACCTAATAGTTTTGATACAACTCCAAGTCTAGAATAGTCAATACATCTGTCTTTAATACTAAAGACTGAATAAATAGATGGAAGGAAATCGGGTGACTCAAACTATAAGAGCTCACCCTATCACCGGGAATGAATCACCGCACAAATCATAATCAACGATGATAGCTAATACTCAAATCTCCACCAAAAAGAAATAGAAGTGTAGTATGAGTACAAAAACAATGGGTACTCAGCAAACATCATTGACCGACTAAGCTAAATCATGATATAAGAATGATAAAATGCAATATAATCATAAATAAGTCAAGGTACACAATTGAGCCTGGGTTATCTCCATCATTACTTCATATAATAAGTAAGAAATTAAGAATAACTGTATAACGTAAGGCATCAACACATGCCATGATCATTTTACATATCAAGAATGAAATATCAAAATTATAATATAACATAAGGCATCAAAGCATGCCATTATCACGTACATCACACGTGTTAGATATTGGAATAAAAATATAACATTAGGAATCAACGTATGCCAATACCATTGTGCATAAAAATAAGCGATTCAAAATTGTAATACCCCGTACTTATACCTAGCTTAAAAATCATCTCAAAAATATTAAAGACTTGATTTAAAGGATGAATCCACTTTTATAAGTGGAATTTTAAAGATTTTAACTTTTGGTTGTGTGGAAAATTAAACAAGCTTCCCATCGATACCAAATTCATCTAAATCCAGTATCGGGGTAGAAATTTATGGTCAAAATATAGAAAGTAGTCTGAACCACCCAGGTGCGACGAAAAGGGCCAACGGACCGTCGATCTAGCAATGAGCCATCGCCCAAATAATCGCAGTGAAGGTAGTAAGTCCACCTTCTGGCCAGGCGCTATGGAATGACTGAAGGACCATCGAGCTAGCGACAAACCATCGCCCAAACCATCATAACCAAGGCAGAAAGATCACATTCTGGCCTAAGACGATGGGAAGGTCGACGGGCCGTCCGATCCAATAACGGACCATCGCCCAAGCCATCATAGATCCCGTTCAGCAATTTATAGCCATTTTTATAAGGGTGTTTGGGTCTTTTCCATTTTTTAATACCTAATTATACCAGACCAGGGCTCATAACTTTATTATTTATCTACAACACCAAATTAGGGTTTCTCTCAAAGATCAATCCCCAAGAACAAGATCCCAACCCTTCTTCAAGAAACTAAGAGATTCAGGTTCTCCAAGTCCAACAACTTCAAGAAACTCACAATCAAGGTATGTCAAGTGTTGATTCATGGGTCCCTTTCACCCATGAAGCTCAAGAATCTCTTTTAAAAATACAAGATTATGTATTTATTAATGTTCACGATTTAGTTGAATTAAAAATCATGTTCATGTTGTTGTTGGATTTTGATTCATGTTTTAAATTACATGTTTCAATGATTGATCCTAGCGTGTTATGATTTGCATAATATTAAGGATAAACCCTTCAAATTGCAAATTTATTTATGAAACCATGATAATTAGATGCATTGATGATGGTATAACTAAAGTATGCTCCCTATGTGTTTGATTTAATGCTTATGTGAAGGAAAAAGTGTTATTATAGTATGATAGTATGAAATCCCTATTCATGTACAAGTTAATGCATGTCAAATGTTTGATGAAATGTCTTAGTCAATGAATTATGGATATATGTATAGCCATTGTTGGGTTTTCAAACTTGTGCCATGAAATACTTTTATGCTATCGAGTCCTGGGAGTATTTATACCCGATAATTTAGCTGTGTGCCTAGAGCTAGTGTCAGTTTTATGATAATCTCAGTCATGCTATGATCAGTAGAATTCAGTCAGTTACATGACTCAAGAAAACTCAGTAATCTCATGAACTCAGCTAGTTAATAGAATTCAGTAACATTCCGTCAGTCCACGAAACTCAATGAACTCAGTCTAGTTCATCTCAGTATAATCAGTTCAGTGTATACTTAGTTGGGAGTAGTATTCAGCATCGAGTAAACCCGAGGATGAGGGAATACACTAACAGTAGAGGGTGTGACCCTTAAAAGCAATCCTTGTGTTCAAGAACTATATAGCCAGCATAGGTTGAGACATCAACACTATCAATTGAGTTTTGATGAGGTGTAGCAATACTGCCAGACGAGGGTCCCACCATTCTCCTTTGGGGATACTGCCAGATGAGGGTCACTCACAGCTTGTCCTTACCAGTGGCGCAGTATTGACACCCTTCTAATTGGGGTTACAGATTGGATCCAACTCAGCTATAATAGCTTATTAGGGTCATATCAGTTAGATAACTATCTCCCACTGTCTCTATCTCTATCTCAGTAAAAGAACTCAGATAATTTTTTATATTCAGGACTGTCAGATAGAGATACACAGTTCAGCACGGAACTTAGCTAGTTCCATTAGAATCAAGATTGTCAAACACAGTCACTCAGTTAATAAAAAACTCATGCTAGCAATATTCATATTTAGTATTATCATGATTTCAGCTACAGTTCACATATTCATGCATGTATCCTCATGTAGTCATGTTCATGTTCATGTTAGTCAGTTATAATTCATGCATATGAACCTTTGCATTCAGCTTACCTCACTTGCGTACCAATACATTCTCACGTACTGATCCATACTTCTCTTTTTCACTATGGTGTTTTATACCATAGGTTCAGAAGCATGAACTCCATAGCATCCTTAGTAGATTAGTCGTTCAGAAGATAGATTAGCAGTGAGTCCTCATCACTCGAGGTGTTAATATTTGACGTATTCATTCTTTCAGTACTTAGTTTATTTCAGCAGTTAAGAGTTAGTTGGGGACATGTCTCATCAACTCCTTATTCAGATAGTTTAGAGGCTTTCAGACTAGCATGTTAAGACAGTTATTTCATTTGTTTTGGTATTGATATACCATATCTCCAGATGTTATGTTTTATAAGATTTTTGAACCTTATGTCCTTTCAGCCCTTTTATTCCGCATTTATATAGTATGTTATGTAGTGCTCAGTTATAGATATCATTCATGGGTTAGCTTGTGATCCTTCGGGGCCATGAGCACTGTGTAGCATTCTGGGTAACAGATTCGGGGCATTACAAAAATCATAAAGGAACACAAGTGCAATCACAAGTAAATATAAGTACAAAGTTGGTGTCATACACTAACTAGAGCATAAAGTAAAGAACTCATCACGATGTCCTATACCACCGGATAAGCACACCAAAGATAAATATAAATCAAATAAATCAACAATTTGTCCAAACCTCCTCATTATCCATAGTTTTCCTCATTTTTTGTCAAATAGCCATTTGCCATTATATATAATCATTATCAATAATCTTAATGGTGTAACATATACCAATATACTTATAACCTTAATCGTACCATCTTATAGGCACCTATCTCATCAATACACCCTATTCACTTATTATTAGCTAGTCAATGCTTATTACTAAACCAATTACTCACTAGTTATCATATAACCCCTAATTAATGTCTATCCAATATTTATCATATAATCACTATTCAAGGGTAAACAACTAACCATTATTCACTAACTAGGTAATATCAAGCATCTAGTCAAGATTCATCGCCAGACCATATTCGATAATGACCTAATGTTCATTTCTAGCAATCATAATCCCACTAGTAATCATTCATCATGCAACCACTAATCACCACTTATTCACTATTCCTCTATAAACTAACATCTTTTATTAATTAGCATCATTAATTCCTAAATCCTCATTTAGAAACTAATCAACATTATAAACTTAGTCATCAATAGCAACTAATTATCACCATCGCTAAGTCTATTATCACTAACCACCATAATAAGTTAATCAGCCCTATCAATAGCCATCAATGCCACTAGACCTCGTTAGCGCTAAGGTTTATGGATCCACTAGTCACAATTAGCCACTTAAGTAATATCCACCACTAAGCATCTTTTCCAACTATACTATTTAATATCTTAACTTATTAGAAGACTATAACCGACATCTCTATTACCAATATTTTACCCAACTACATAAGAGCATAAATAGCATATAATTGTCATACATAGGGCTAGTCTGATTCAATTTAGTAGATGTAATAAAGGCACAACAATAATCATCCTCCAGCCTTGCTGGACATAATCAGAACATCATAGTGTCCTCCATCCATGCCAGGTATTAATAAAATATCACAATATCCTTCGACCATACCGGGTATCATCATATTATCACAATATCATCTGGTTGTACCAGGTATCAACATATCATCATAATATCCTCCAATGTTTTTGGGGATCAACATATCATTATAATATCCTCCGGCCTTTCTAGGTAGCAACAAATCATTATAATATCGTCTGGCCTTGCTCGATATCAACATATCATCATAATATCCTATATCCCTGTAAGGTATCAACATATCATCATGCTATCCTCTGACCTTACCTTGTATCAACAAATCATCATAATATCTTTCGGCCTTACCAGGAATCATCATATCATCAATATATCCTCCGACCTTACTAAAAATATTTATATCATTAATACATCAATTATAAAGAACAAGCCCCACAAGGGCTAAAGTAAATGATAAGTAAAGTAATGACAAGCCCCACAAGGGCTGAAGTAAATGACAAGTAAAGTAAATGGCAAGCCCCATGTGTGCTAAAGTATAAGAGAATTAAGGAGAAGTGTGCCTTCATATCTCATCATTTGTCTTCAAGGACAATTTATCCATAAATATATAAATATATATAGCATGAATACAAATCATTAACAGGTTCAACATGGTTCATAGCATCACTTCTCATGTAGTCAATAAATATACCTTCTAGTGCACTTAGTATCATGACTCACAATATTAGCAACAAGTGGGCTTTCTAGAAAAAGCACTAGTTTGGTTCCTAAACAAAAGCATAAAATGGATAATATCATAGACCAAGTCTTGAAATAGTAGTCTAGTCAATGGTTAACACGATAGTCTTGGGATAAATTAATAGCATAATCCATAAACACGTCACATTAATGATAATTTTGTCAACAATCATATACATAATTTCTAATGCAATCACCTTAATTCATAATCTAGGCATTTATACCATGGGCATAGCCATAAAAGATATCATGAACAATGGTCCATTAGTAGCATATTTATTGGCCCACTATTGGCCTAAAGATAATTTATTATTATTATGAAAGATGGCTAAATCATGATAAAATATATAGCTTATTCATAGCGTGGTTGAAACACCATTCATGGCTTAGGACATATTATAGTCAAGGGTTGATTCAATAACGTATTCGTTAGCCCAAACAATAGATAATTATAATAACATAATTAATGGCTCAATATATCATTTAGCAAACAAGACAGAAGCAGAATAAGAGAGCAAGGACAAGTAGTTTCAACTTTGCTCAGCCTAAGTCTGAGGGTGGGAATCGTTCTCAGTTCCACCCAAAGTCATCCATTCCAACTCCTTCCTCATCCAGTGCTCCAGTTTCTAAGTTCAGGAATGGTAAAAAAGATAGGGTTCCAGGCTCTAAACCTCAAGGCAGTGTTAGTAGTGCCCGCACTCATCCTCTTTATCAAACGTGTGGCAAGAACCATCAGGGTATTTGTAGGGATGGCAACAATGTCTATTTTGGATATGGCAAAATAGGCTAAAAGGTTAGATATTGTCCCTAGTCAGGCTTTCAGGATCAGTCCAATCACCTGAACTAGTAAGGTGCCACCTCCAGCGCCACCAGTGGGCAGCGCCCAAACAGACTACATACTCTTCAGTCTCAACAAGATCAGGAAAATTCTCCTAATGTGGTCACTAGTATGTTATAGATCTTTCATTTACATATTTATGCTTTGCTAGATCTAGGAGCTTCTTTATCTTGTTACTCCTTATATAGCAGTTGATTTTGGAGTCAGTCCCAAGATTCTAGTAGAACCCTTTTCAGTCTCTACCCCAGTAGATAAAACTATCATAGCTCGACGGGTATACAGGAACTGTCCGATTATGGTATCTCAGAAAGTTACATCAGCAGACTTAGTTGAATTAGAGATGACTGATTTTGATGTCATTCTTAGCATGGATTGGATTCATTCCTTCTATGCCATAGTCGACTATAGAAATAGATCTTGCCAGTTTTAATTTTTGAATAAATTTATCCTAGAGTGGAGGGGTAGTACTTCAGCTTTCAGAGGTCAGCTTATCTCCTACATTCAAGCACGGAAAATGATATCTAAGGGATGTGTCTTTCATCTTATTTGAGTTAAGAAAACTAGTTCTCAAACTTCTAGTCTTGAATCAGTCCCAGTAGTGAATGAATACTCAGATGTCTTTTCTAAAGTCTTCCAGGAATTTCTCCCAAAAGGGAAATAAACTTCGGTATTGATCTTCTTCCAGATACTCAGCCTATATCAATTCCGCCATACAGAATGGCACAAGAAAAACTTAGAGAATTTAAAGAATAGTTGAAGGATCTCCTAGATAAGGGATTCATCAGACCCATTGTATCTCCGTGAGGTGCACCAGTCTTATTCGTACGAAAAAAAGATGGTTCTCTCAGAATGTGAATTGATTACCGTCAGCTTAATAAAGCCACGGTCAAGAACAAGTATCCACTTCCCAGAATTGATGACTTTTTTGACCAACTTTGGGGAGCCAGTTACTTCTCTAAGATAGACCTTAGATCAGGTTATCATCAGCTCAGAGTCAGAGAATATGACATTCTAAAAATAGCTTTTCAAACTTGGTATGGTCACTTTGAATTCTTAGTCATGTCCTTTGGTTTTACCAATACCCCAGCAGAATTCATGGACTTGATAAACCAAGTGTTTAAAAATTAATTGGATATGTTCCTCATAGTCTTCATAGATGACATCCTTGTTTACTTCTGCAGTAAGCGTGATCATGCAGAATATCTCAGAATAGTGTTGCAGACTCTTAGAAATCATCAGTTGTTTTCCAAATTCAATAAGTGAAAATTTTGGCTAAGGTCAGTAGCCTTACTTGGTCATATTATTTTCGGTGATGGCATTAGAGTTGATACTCAAAATACTGAAGCAGTAAAAAACTGGCCTTGCCCTATCTTTCCATTAGATATCAAGAGTTTCTTAGGTTTGGATAGCTATTACAGATGGTTTATTGAGGGATTTTCTTTTATTGTAGCCCCTATGTCCAGACTGACTCAGAAGAAAGTCAAGTTTCAGTGGTCAGATTCTTGCGAGAAAAGTTTTCAGGAGTTGAAGCTCGACTCACCTTAGCACCAGTTTTGGCTCTGCCAGATGGTTTAGATGGGTTTGTTATGTGCTGTGATGCGTACAGAGTGGGTTTGGGTTGTGTCCTCATGTAGCATGGTAAGATCATAGCCTACCCCTCCAGATAGCTTAAACCCCATGAGAAAAATTATCTGACTCATGATCTTGAGTTAGCAGCCGCAGTGTTTGCCTTAAAGATTTGGAGGCATTACTTGTATGGGGTGCATATAGATTTGTTCACAGATCACAAAAGCCTTCAGTACGTATTCTATCAGAAAGATCTTAACCTTTAACAAAGAAGGTGGTTAGAGCTTTTGAAAGACTACGACATAAGTGTCCTTTACCATTCGGGAAAAGCCAATACAGTGGTTGACGCTCTCAGTAGACTGTCTATGGGTAGTGTTGCTCATATTGGGGATTATAAGAAGAAGTTAGCTCAGGAAGTCCATCAGCTTATCCGACTAGGTGTTCTCTTAGTCGATTCAGAAAAAGGTAGTATATGGGTTCAGAAAAGCTCAGAATCATCTCTAGTTTCTAAGGTGAAAGAAAAATAGGATAAAGATTCCAGTATAGCCAAGTTAAAAGAGTCAGACAGAGATCAGAAGGTTGAGGTTTTCTCCCAAAGGGGAGATGGTGTATTGCGTTATCAGGGTCTTTTGTGTGTGCCAGGTGTAGATGACTTGAGGCAACGAAGTCTTGTAGAAGTGCATGGAGCGCGATACTCTATTCATCCAGGGGCCATAAAGATGTACCGCAACTTGTGGGAGATCTATTGGTGGAGTGGTATGAAGAGAGATATTGTAGAGTTTGTGGCTAAGTACTCTACATAACAGCAGGTTAAGATAGAGCATCAGAAGCCTAATGGGTCCATACAAGAGTTCAATATTCCCACTTGGAGGTGGAAAGACATGAACATGGACTTTGTGATAGGTTTTCCTTGTACTCATCATCAGCATGATTCAATTTGGGTCATTGTAGATAAGATGACCAAATTAGCTCATTTCCTTCCAGCCCATACCTCTTATTCAGCCGAGGATTATGCCAAACTCTATATCAGGGAGTTGGTCAAATTACATGGTGTCCCATTGTCTATTATCTCAGATAGAGGTACCCAATTCACCTCTCAATTCTGGAAGGCATTCCAAAAGGGTCTAGGTACCTGAGTTCACCTTAGTACAACCTTCCATCCCCAGACAGATAGTCAAGAAGAAAGAAACATCCAGAATTTAGAAGATATTCTACGAGAGTGTATAATTGATTTCAAGGGTAGTTGGGATGACCACTTGCCTTTGATTGAGTTTGCATACAACAACAACTATCATTCCAGTATTAAGATAGCTCTATTCGAAGCTCTCTGCGGTAGGAGATGCAAATCTCCAATCGGTTGGTTCAAAGTAGGTGAGGCCATAGTAGCAAGGCCTGAATGGGTATTCAATACCTTAGAAAGTCCAGTTGATCGGATAAAGGCTCAAGACAGCTCAGAGTTGATAGAATTCATACGTAGATGTGTGCAGGAAAGATCCCAAGTTTGAGATTAGTGATCATGTTTATTTGAAAATATCTCCCATGATGGGAGTAAAGCAGTTCAGCAAGAAGGGAAAGCTCAGTCCCTGATATGTCGGTCCCTTCAAAATTCTCAGTCGCTTCGGTAAGGTAGCTTATGAGCTCAAATTTTCTTTAGATCTCACCTCAGTCCATCCAGTGTTTCATGTCTCCTTACTTAAGAAGTGCATAGGTGACCCAGCAGTTGTAGTCCCTATAGAGGGCATAGACATTTAGAACAACCTCTCTTATGAAGAGATTCCAGTTGAAATCCTTGACTACCAGACTCGCAGACTGAGGAACAAAGAAGTTCCTCTTGTCAAAGTTTTTTGGCGAAATCAGTCTATTGAGGGAGCTACTTGGGAAGTAGAAGTAGACATGCGGACCAAGTACCCTCACCTTTTCTCTGCAAACTCAGACTCATCCCAAGGTAATATCTTTCCTTAAATCTTATTCATTTTTATGTTCAAATTTTAGTTACAACTTGGTATTAGTTTCATGCTTAGATTTCCATTGTAAACTTGGTATCAAATACTATTGCATATTCAGTCATGTGTTAATGCATTACGTCATTCATGTATTCATGCATTAGATATGCATGAACTAGTGAATCAGTACTCCCAGTCATGCATCTATGTATCAGCTTAGTCATGAAATCATGCATCAGATATGCATACTCAATATAAATCTCAGTAAATTAGTAATGTCAGTCATGTACTCATGTTTTAGCTGTTCATGATCAGTATATACTTCAGCTTATCATTTCTCCCATCTCAGTTAGTCTTATTCAAGGAGGAATGTTCCCAAGGGGGAGATATTGTAAGACCCTGCAAAATTTCTAAGCTTAATTCATCCTTTTAGGCTTGTCAAGGGGTCTCAGACTTAGAAAATTTTAGCTCAGTTCCCAAACTTAGTTTATTTTTGTCCTTTGAAAGTTGAAAATCTTATTTCATAACCTTAATGTCCCTTAATGGTCTAAATTTTTGTTGATTCATGGTCAGAGAGGACGATAGGTGTTCCCAGACAAGTCATAAATTTTTTGGAACTCGTTTAGACCACGTTTAGTGTCCCAAAATAGTAGACCAATGTGATATTGGTGCACCTCATCGCCTATCACATTGGTTAACATTGTTGCAGGGACTGCCAGTAAAAACAACAAAGGCTTGGTACGATCATGGCGCGATACGTCGGGTATCGCATTGATGCCATCGACTCACCGCGTCACCAATTGCATCGATGCCCAGTTTTTAGTCATTAAATGTCCGCATATTTAAGGGAAAAAGGGTCAATTTCCTACCCCTATATAAGCCTAGAACACGAGATTCAACTAGGTTTTTACCAAAATATAGTTGTTTCTCTCAAATTCCCTCAAGAACAAGTCTAGGGTTTTCAATTGAAGGTTCTAATCTAGGAGATTCCACCATTAATCTTCAAGAAACTTCCATCTAAGGTATGTAATGTGTTTATTCATGGGTTCCTTTCACCCATGAAGCTTAATAAACCCCTTTCAAAATATAAATTTTGAATTCCATATTTTGAATTGAATCATATCCATGTTTATGTTGTTGTATGATTACCAAGTTGAAATCTTTAATACATATAATGAAATTATGTTAGCATGTGGTTGGAATTCTTATATTTGAAGTGAAAAATATTGACATGATGTATTATTTTAATGTTCATGCCTGAGCCTCAAGTAACACATGCAAGGTGGTTGCTAAAATGACTAAGAGAATAAGAATTATGCTTTATGACTCAATTGTGACCAAATTGATGAATCCATGCTTTACCCTTATGTTCATAATGACCTCCATGTTATTGTTATGCATTGTAATGGTTTAGTGGAATGCTCATGAGATTAGACTTATGAAATTATTACATGTTTATATGTATTCCTATTCATGTGTAAGCTTATGACATACAAATACTTTTTGAAAATCCCCAACATTTGTACTATGAATTACTGACTATGGTAATATGTTCAAAAAGTGTCATGTCTTGTCAGAATTATGCTATTGAGTCCTGGGGTACTTGTACCCAACAATTTAGCTATGTGCCTAGAGCTAGTGTCTGTTTCAAGATAATCTCAGTCACGCCATGATCAATAATATTCTCAGCCAGTTTTAGAACTTCATAGAATTCAGTTTGTTACATGACTCAGGAAAACTCAGTAATCTCATGAACTCAGTCAGTTAACAGAATTTAGTAACATTCAATCAGTCCACGAAACTCAGTGAACTCAGTCCAGTTCATATCAGTATAATTAGTTCAGTGTTTATTCAGTTGGGAGTAGGATTCAGCACCGAGAAAATCCAAGGATGAGGGCACACACTAACAGTAGAGGGTGTGACCCTTAGAAGTAATCCTTGAATTCCATAACTATGTAGCCAGCATAGGTTGAGACATCAATACTGATAGTTGAGGGTTGATGAGGTGGATTAATACTGCCAGTTAAGGGTCCCACCATTCTCTTTTGGGGACACTCCCAAATGAGGGTCACTCACAGCTTGTCCTTACCAGTTACGCATATTGACACCTTTCCAATTGGGGTTATAGATTGGACCCCAACTCTATACAGAAAAGGGATATGTCAGTTAGATGACTACTTCCTACAGTCTCAGTCTTAGTCTTAGTAAAACAACTCAGATAGTTCTTCAAATTTAGGACTGTTAGATACAGTCACTCAATTCAGTGCGAACTCATCTAGTTCCATCAGAATTAGGACTGCCAGATATATGTGATTTAGTTTATAGTACATTAGTTATATAAAACTCATGTTATTAGTATTCAGACTCTGTAGTCTGTATTATCATGATCTCATTTACAGTTGCATATTCATGTATGTATTCTCACTTTTATGTTATTCAGTCAGTTAGTACTGTTCATGCATATGAACCCCATTCATTAATCCTTCCTTACTTTGCATACCAATACATTCAGACGTACTGGTTCATACTTTTCTTCTGTGCTATGGTGTTTTATACCATAGGTTCGGATGCTCAAGTCCTCGATCTCACTTAGCTTCAGATTCAACCAGCAACAGTAGATTTGTAATGAGTCCTTTTCATTTGAGGATAGCATAATTATTTCATTACTTCATTATTTTAGTTTTAGTAGATGGAGTTAGTTGGGACATGTCCCATCAACTCCATAGTTTTCAGATAGTTTAGAGGCTTTCAGACTAGCATGTTCAGACAGTCTATTTTAGTTTTGATATTGATATACCATATTTCCAGATGTTATATTTTATTATATATTTGAACCTTATGTCCTTTCAATAGTTTTATTCTGTAATTATATAGTATATTATTCAGTGCTCAGTTATAGATATTAGTTATGGGTTAGCTTGTGGTCCTTTGGGATTGCTAGCACCGTGTAGCATTTCGAGTATCAGATTTGGGGCACTACAACATGTTCCCCCTTGTTCTAATTATATATGCTATAATGCATACTCGTGCTCTATCTTGGTTTTATGTGAACTATTAAAACTATTAGTGCAAGCGGTGTGAGCTATCGTTGTGTGATATTTTTTGATTGCAGGTGACGTGCCCTTAGTGTATATTTTGTATACTTTATTTACTACTTTTCTTGGTCGTACTATGATACCTAATGATTACAAGTGGACCGTACTCATGCCTACTGCGCCCTTTTGGTGTAGGTCCTAGCTCGAGTATGCCTCAACTTGCTTGACTCGAGTGATTGTTGGAGCTTCTAAGGTAGCTGTTGGACATTCATGCATCCAAAGTTCACCTCTATCTTCCTACAGTAGTTATGTCTTTATTAGTATTTAGAGACAAATATTATTTCTTTGTGGTTATTTTTTCGATGTATTTGACTCTTGGATTGTATTAGTAGTTCTTACACTATTGACACCTATTTTTTAGCATAATTGGTATTTTGGATAAGTTCTTTCCGCATTGTTATGATTACTTATATGGTTTGACATAGTTCTAAAAGCCTTACCTTGGGATATTTTTGTCTTTTACTTATTTTTTATCCATTTGGATGATAGGGTAACTTGTCAAGGTACGTCGCAGCAAGTACCATCATAACCTTTATTTTTGGGTCATGATAAATGGATATCAGAGTAGCCAGGTTTCATTGGTCTCAACGGTGTAAGAACGGGATGTCTAATAGAGTCTTGTGAATCGGTACTTAGACGTTTATATCTTTCTTCGAGAGGCTATAAGAAGTCTTTAGGAAACTTCCCTTATTTTATTCCTTATCGTGTGAAATTCTTTCATACCTTGTGTTCTGATTTGTGTTTTACTCTTTCTACACGGATAGTGCGGCTTGTAGTGCATATCATTTGAGAGATGTTGTGAGAGATTAGTGGCTATCATTTGTCAGTTGTAGGCCTATCAATGCTCCTGATTTTTTGTGGGATCAGTTTACCGATGCCTTTATGGAGAGATTTATGCCTTAGAGTTTGAGGGATCGAATACAGAATGAGTTTGATCATTTGGAGTACGGCTTCATGACAATAGTTGAGTATGAGGCATGTTTCCATGCCATGTCGAGATATTCCTACGATAGCATTTCTACCGAAGTTTGTAAAGGGTTTGGATTTCTCTTTTCAATTGGCTACATCTCAGATGGTTGTGATTGGGGATCCTTTTATGAGTATTGTGGATCATTGTAAGATGACAAAGAGTATTGTTAGTGCATCTTAGGGTGGTGCCAAAAAGGCATGATATTTTAGTACATCTCTGGGAGGCACCAAGAAGGTGTGACATTTTGGTGAGTTCAGGAGACAAACATCTCAAGGTAGAGATTTTAGAGGTTCTCATGGATACCATGGTAGGCTAAAGCAGGTTGCTTTATAAAGATCAGGTGGTGGATCTTCTAGTTCAGCAGTTCAGGGTGGTCGTTCGAGCCCAGTTGTACAGTCTCCTATTGAGACTGGTCATAGAGATTGCTATGTGTGTGATGATATTGGTCATTTGGCAAAGGACTATTCTCATTGTGTGTTCAGATCTACTCTTATTTCATCTATGAAGGGTAGAGGTTCTACCAAAGGTGTGAGAGATAAAGATGGTAGAGCCCGTGGTGGTGGTTATAGCGCTACTCAGCCAGTTAGTAGTCATGGACAGTGTTATACTAACCAGCCAGACCTTAGGCAAAGGCTTCTGATGTTGTGATTACCGGTATCTTTATCATTTATTTTAGACCTGCATGTGTATTATTTGATCCCGAATTAAATTTTTTCTATGTGTCTGTGTATTTTGCTTTTGGTTTTGATTCTGTTAGTGAGCCTCTTGCCATGCCTATTCGTGTATCTACCCAGGTAGGCAATTCTTTAGTGGTGGATCAGGTGTACCTATCTTTTGTTGTGACTTTTGTCGGGTGTGAGACTTTCATAGATTTACTTATATTAGATATGGTTGATTTTGATGTTATTTTAGGCATGGTTTGGTTGGATCCTTATCATGTTATCTTAGATGATTTTGCTAAGATCGTGACTTTAACTTCGCCCGGTGTACCAAGGATAGCTTGGAAGGGTGTACTTCATTCTGGTCCTAAGAGGATTATATCTTATGTTCAGGATCGTAAATTGGTAAAGAGGGGATTTTTATCTTACTTGGCTCATATTCGTGACACCAGTATTGTTTTGCCTCCTTTCTTGGATTCTGTTCGTGTTGTCCATAAGTTTATGGATGTATTCCCTGCAGACTTGCCTGGTATGCCTCCGAATTGAGATATTGATTTTAGTATTAATGTTGAGCCAGGCACCTAGACTATTTCTATTATTCCTTATAGAATGGCCCCAGCAGCGTTGACAGAACTGAAGGATCAGTTGCAGGAGTTGTTGAATAAGGGATTTATCTGACCTAATGCTTTACCTTGGGGTGCACCTGCTTGTTTATGAAGAAAAATGATGGGTCATGTATTGATTATCAATAGTTAAATAAGGTTATGGTTAAGAATAACTGTCCTCTTCTTCAAATTAATGACTTGTTTGATTAGCTTTGGGTGTTATAGTGTTTTCAAAGATTTATTTGAGCTTCAATTATCACCAATTGAGGATTATAGCTTTGAATATTCTGAAGATATCTTTTTGGACTCGATATAGTCATTATGAGTTCTTGGTCATGTCTTTTAGATTGACCAATGCCCCTGCCACATTCATGGAGTTGATGAACCAGGTGTTTTGACCATATTTTGTATCCTTTGTTATTATGTTTATAGATGATATCTTGGTTTATTCCAAGAGTGGTTGAGCCTGGGAGCATTTACGTATTGTGCTTTAGAGATTGAGCGATGAGAAGTTGTATGCCATGTTTTCTAAGTTTGAGTTTTGGTTGGAGTCTATTTTTTTCTTGGGTCATGTGGTGACAAAGGAAGGTGTTATGGTTGACAAGCCAAGATTGTTGCAGTTTGTGATTAGGATAGACCTACTTCACCCATTGAGATTTAGAGTTTTATTGGCTTAGCAGGACATTATCGGTGTTTTGTCAAGGGTTTTTCATCTATTGCAGCTCTATTGACCAAGTTGACCCAGAAGAATATTTCTTTTTAGTGATCTGATGCTTGTGAGGCGAGCTTTCAAAAGATCAAGGATTTGTTGACTTCAACTCCTATATTGGCTTTGCCTAAGGAGGGTGTGGACTTTACCATATTTTGTGGTGCTTTAGGTATTGGGTTAGGTGTTGTGTTGATGTAGGAGAGCAAGGTAATTGCTTATGCATCTCGACAGTTGAAGACTCATGAGAGGAATTATCCTACCCATGATTTAGAGTTATGCACAGTTGTGTTTTCTTTAAAGTTATGGAGGCACTACTTGTATGAAGTCCGTTGTGAGATCTTCTCATATCATCGTAGCCTTCAGTACTTCTTCACCCAGCGAGATCTTAATATGAGGCAGCGTCGTTGGCTTGAGTTGCTTAAGGATTATGACTTTACCATCTAGGCAAGGCTAATATAGTTGTAGATGACTTGAGCTGGAAGTCGACTAGCATGGGTAGCTTGGCACATCTTTTGTCCTAGGAGAGGACTTTGGCCTTAGAGGTTCAGTCTTTGGCTAACCAGATGGTTAGGCTTGATATGTTGACACTGGGATGTGTTTTGGCATTTGTGGGTGCTGGATCTTCTTTGTTGGAGCATATTCGAGCTCATCAGTTTGATGATCTTTGATTAAGGTTGATTCGAGATGAGGTATGGAGTAGGGAGGCTAAGAAAGCCTCACTTGATTCAGATGGAGTTTTACGGCTTGAAGACTAAGTTTTGAAGGATATGTTTCGCGCATGCGTGATGGATTTTGGTGGCCAGTGGGAGCAGCATTTGGCTTTAGATGAGTTTGCATATAATAATAGCTATTATTCCAGTATTGATATGGCTCCTTTTGAGGCATTGTATGGTATACGTTATCACTCCCCAATAGGTTGGTTCGATGTTCCACAAGTCAAACCTCGAGATACGAACTTACTTCGTAAGTCTTTAGATAGAGTATGGGTTATTCAAGATAGACTTAGAGCGACTCAGAGTAGGAAGAAGTGTTATGCTGATCGTAGAATTGTGCCTTGAGATTTAGTGTTGGTGAATGTTTTTTCTTTGAGTTTCACCCATGAAGGGTGTGATGAGATTTAGGAAGAAAGGCAAGATTATCCCTAGGTATATTGGTCCATTTGAGATTCTTCGAACTGTTGGTGATGTGGCTTATAAGTTGGCTTTGCCCCTAATTTATCAGCTATTTATCCAGTTTTTTACCTTTCTATGCTTCGTTGTTACATTTCGGATGAGTCTCATATTATTTGTTGAGATTCAGTTCAGTTAGATGAGTTATTGTCGTTTGTTGAGGAGTCGATCTCTATTTTAGCTAAGGATGTTAGGCGGTTGTGCTCTAGAGTTATCCCTGTGGTTAAGGTTCAGTGGCGACATTGACCTGTAGATAAGGCTACTTGGGAGGTTGAGTCTGATTTACATAGTTCTTATCCTCAACTCTTCATTAATTCAGGTATTTCTTTGCCTTAGTTCGAGGACGAACTAGATTTTTAGTGGTGGTTGACGTAACGATCTAAAAATTTGATAAAATATATGAAATTTGTGGTTTTATATAATTTGACTATTTTACCCCCTCCCCGTAGTGTATTATGGTATTTTTAGGTCATGGGAGTTATTGGCATGATTTTCGATACATTTTGGTATCATTTATGCAGTATTATAGTTTTTGATGGCTTCGGTAGCCTTATTTTAGATTTTATAACACCCTAATTTTTTGAATCGGAATGCTACACGGTGCTCATGACCCCGAGGGACCACAAGCTAACCCATGACAGATATTTGTATCTGTACACTGCATATATAACGTAATAATGCGGAAAACATGAACATATAGGCCATAAGGTTCAACTGAATAAAGAATCTGTCAAAACATAATATCCATATAGGTGAAAGATACCCAAAACAGCTAAAAACTGAATCAAATCTGAATATAAGTATGAATGCTGAATCTGAAAACCTCTAAGTGCTGTCTAAATAAGGAGTTGAAGGAACATGTCTCCAACTAACTTCGTAAACTGATAACTGGCTAAAATAATAATGAATAAATCAAATCATATGGTCCTTGAATGAAGAGGACTCACTGAATCTCTGAACCTATGGTGTAAAATGAAAAGAAAGAACCATAGCACAAATGCGTCAGTATGAGGGAATGTACTGAGTATATGAGTGAGGTAGGCTAAATATAAACAGGGTTTGCATGCATAAACAATGCTAACTGTCTGACTGACATAAACGTAAGAGTAAAAACATGCATACATAGTAACTGAAACCGTGGGTGCATGATAGCTAGTCCTGTATGATAATACATGGTTTACTGATGGCTAACATGACTGATACTGAAATTCTGATAACATGGGCGACTGTATCTGACAATCTTGAATCTGATGGAACTATCTGAGTTCCATACTGTAACTGAGTCTGACTGTATCTGATAGTCCTGATATACTGAAAACTGAAGACCTATTTGAATTCTTTTACTGAGGCTGATTCTAAAACTGTGGGAGGTAGTTGTTTAACCAACATGCCCCAATAACGCATATAGATAAGTTGGGGTCCAATCTCTGCCCCAACTGGAGGGGTGTTAATACCGCGCCACTGGTAAGGACAGTTATGGATGACCTTTAGCTGGCAGGTATTCGAAAGGAGAATGGTGGGAACCCTAAACTGACAAGTTAAGCCACCTCATCAACCCTAATCTGACAGGCTAAGATGTCTCAACCTACGTTGGCTACGTAGTTCTAGAACACAAGGATGACTGGTAAGAATCATACCCTAAACTGGTAGGTGAGTCCCCATCCTTGGGTTCACTCGGTGCTAACTTCTACTCCCATCTGAAGAGACTAAACATGATTCAACTGACTGTACATGGATAGATTAACTGACTTTCGTTGACTGACGGAGTAGTACTATTATCTGAGAGTTAACTGAGATCATGAGATTTCTAAGGTTTTCCTGAGTCACATAACTGACTGAGTTCTATAGATTATAGCTTGACTGAGATTATTGTGACAACATGACATGGCTCTAGGCACACAGCTATTTTTTTTGGGTACGAATACCCCCAGGACTCGATAGAAGGAAACTGACACACATGACATGACTTGATCACAAGATTTAAGTCCACAATTCATAATATCATAAGTAGGGGATATCATATTTCATATAGTTATTCAACATCTTAAACATTGTAGGGAATACATGGATATATTTCGTGTACATATGGTATATCTCCATTATCTTACATGTTTCATACCACCAGAATAGCAACACATGAAAAGCATGGGATTCATATTGAAGTATATAGCTAACATGGACTTGTCATTTAGACATCGTAGAACCATACAAACATGAATTTCTATCCTAAGTATTTTATCAAACACCTTCCATGCATTCTTTAAGGCATAGGTGAGTTTCATACTTGCACCATATTAAACCACCTAAAGTTCATGGTTTTCAATTAATAAATATATATATTCCATGAAAACACCTTTAGACATCACATTGAAACTTAAACAACAATCGTCAACATGTGCATTCTCATATCACCACAAAAAGTTTACAAAATAATATTTAAAACATGGTTCTTGAGCTCTATGAACGGATTGGATCCATAGATGAACACTACGCATACCTTAGAAAGGAAACCTTGATGATTTGCTGGAGAGTTCCTGGATTGGTAAACTTAATTCTCAATTATCTTGGAAAAAGGCTTGAATCTTGCTTTTGAGAGATGAGTTTGATGGAAAACCTAATCTTGTGGTTGAGAACGTAAGAGAGGGTTTTAGAGAAGCTTAACTGAAGAAAAATGGGAAAAATTACTCCTCTTTAGCGTTATAAGTCGTGAAAGGTATAGGAAATGACTAAAATGCCCTTATGAAATAAATTTTCAGTTGCTAAAAAATCATAGCTAACGACATTTGTGACAAGGCGTCAAAAAATGTGACAAGCCGTCAAAAATGTCGTCACACAGGAGCTGGAATTGATGGTTTCTGCCTAAGCCTGACGACATTTATGACAAGGCGTCAAAAATGTGATAGGCCGTCAAAAATGTTGTCACACAGAAGCTGAATTCTGCCAAAGGCTGACGACATTTTTGACAAGGCGTCACAAATGTGACAGGCCGTCAAAATTGTCGCCACACAGTTGCCAGCCCGACATGCTGGAGTAAAATAGGCATAACTTTTCGTTCCAAAATCAAATTTAGGCAAAATAGGTATCGTTGGAAATATAATTCAATTATCTATCTTTTTATAGGTTATGAGCTCAAAAATTCCAAGTATAATGAGAGATATGCTTATTTGAAGTTGACTATACCAGTATCCTTCTCAAGAATTCAATCGATAAGGAATGTTTTGATTCGTCTGATAGTTGGGAGTTATTTGAAGCCTTAATATACATATAACTTACTCATAAAACTATAAAAGAACCATGATTTACTATGCATGATCTTGGTACATGGCTCTAATATTGGTTTGGATTTTTTGGGGTATTACAGATTTATGTGGATATTCTTTGATTTGTGTGATGGATGGCTGATCGTACTGCGGCAGCAGCTTCAAAATATCGATTTTAGGCTAGGTAGACCTTTGTTTTAAGTCTCGGTGCACCCAAGCTTATTTTGACCTATTGATCGGAAAGTTGAAAATTAGAAATATGGGTATGGGACCCACATTTAGTCGAAATTACCTAGTATGAAAAATCCAAATTTGCCAACAAATATGAAATATTGATTTTAGGGTGTTAGAATTTTTTGTATGATTTTAAGGTTTTTAAATCTCATTTTGACCCTTGATTTGAAAATTTGTGATTTCAGGTTTCGAGGGTCAACTTTGTGAAATGAAGTTTTATTGAGAATCTTATATCCCCATCATGTTTAGAACATCGAATTTAGTAGGGTTGCATAGTTAATTTGTGTATATCGGACTCCAAACAAATCTCGGGCTCCTCGTCGAAGTCCGTTTGGACTTGGAAAGAAAATCTGCATTATTGTGGCAGATTTTCTGCTATATAACAGTCTTTTTTACCCATTTTTGGCCCATTTTGCTCATTTTTCATCTTGTCTTTTGAGAGTTAAACCCTAAAATAGTGTGTGAGCTTAAAAGTAAAGTTTGTGGGAGCTTGAGAAACTAGATTAACACCTATTTCTTGGTTTTATCACAGATTTAACATAAGAATTCAACATTTTCTTAGTAATGTTTTAATTAATTTATCAAAACGCCCAAAATCTTAGAGCTTGATTTTAAACTCCATTTTCACTCATTTTGACTTGAATAATGTTTTTATCTTATAATTACTAGTTTTTTCATCAATTTAACCTTCAAAACAACTCTGATTCTTGATTTTAACCCGGATTTCAAAGATTTTACCCGGTAAAACTCAAAAATAGTTTTTTTTTCGATTTGACCCTCAGTTTTTACTTGATTTAACTTGGGTTTTCAGCTGTAGGTTTCAAAAATATTGGGAACATGTTTTTAAAGTAAAGTTCCGATTTTACCTTTCTTCTTCAAAAACTCATTTCGGGGGTCCATTTTGACCCCAAACTAAAAGTAGTCAATATGGGTGTCGTCGATTTTGTTTTGACGTATAGATTTTATAGTTGATATTTTAGTGGAGTTATGGATCGTTCATGAAAAGTAAGGTCGTGGGTTAGAAGTGTAGTGAACTGATTTTGGCTTTTGAGGTAGGTTATAGCTTAACTCTTTCAGACTGGGCTGGGTAGTAAATGATAATATAAAATGCATATTAAGGGTGGAAACAAATCATGAAAAATGACTATTTATGTTTTATTCTCATGTGGGGGCCTATATATGATGTTACTATTGAAATTGAGTTACTATGTGATAGTTTGACCGTGTGGGGTCCTATGTGATATTAATAGTCTTGAATACATATGAATAACTATATTGTGTTATTAAGATTCTTAATATGGTACAATTGGTGTATTGTGATTATATTCATACTTTATTTGGCATATGAGACATGTGGAAATTCGCGGATGAAACTGAAATAATAAGTGAATATTGGCTCACATGGTTGTGGAAATATATCATTGTTGTTGGTTATGAAAATACTCTTTGTGATTGGTTGTGAGCATTACATCCTCATATAATACTCATTCATGAAACATTAGTACCACTTTGGCAACATCTGAGAAACACTAGCAACACCTTTTTTAAAACCCTCCCCGAGAGATGTACCGAGAAGGAGATATTATAACACCATATAAAACCCTTTCTGAGGGATGTGCCAAAAAGGAGATATGAGATATATGGATTGTATACGGGTTAACGTACCCCTCATGGGTCTTACATCGGGAAGGTTTAGCTCTGTAGGTATATACGGGGATTGTGCGATGATCCCGGAGGTTGTGCAATGACCTCGTGCATCATCATTATCATATACATTGTACTTATTTTACTGTATTTTTATTGTGTTGTAGTGTCGTGTTGACTTGTTATCTATGTAATTGTCTTATTTTCTTTTACTTGTATTTGATGATCTTGTAGATTTGCAAATGTAAGACCCCGCAAAATTTCTAAGCTTAATTCATCCTTTTATGCTTGTCAAGGGGTCTCAGACTTAGAAAATTCTAGCTAAGTTCCCAGACTTTGTTTATTTTTGGCCTTCGAAAGTTGACAATCTCATTTTGTGACCTTAATGTCCCTTAATTGTCCATATTTTTATTTATTCATGATCAGAGAGATCGATAAGTGTTCCCGGACAAGTCTCAGTTTTTCAAAACTAGTTTAGACCACATTTGTTGTCCCAAAACTGTGGACTAACGCTATCTGGGTGTGCCGCGTCGCCTATCACGTTGGTTAACATTGTTGCAGGGACTGCCATTGAAACCAACTGAGGCTTGGCGCAATCATGGCACGATGCGTCGGGTATCGCATCAATACCATCGACACATTACGTCACCAATTGCGTTGATGCCCAGTTTTCAGTAATTAAATGTCCGCGTCTTTTAGGAAAAAAGGGCCAATTTCCCACCCCTATATAAGCCTATAACACAATATTCAGCTAGGTTTTCACCAAAATATAGTTGTTTCTCCCAAATTTCCTCAAGAACAAGTCTAGGGTTTTCAATTGAAGGTTCTAACCCAGGAGATTCCACCGTTAGTCTTCAAGAAACTTCCATATAAGGTATGTAAAGTGTTGGTTCATGGGTTCCTTTCACCCATGAAGCTCAAGAAACCCCTTTCAAAATATAAATTTTGAATTTCATATTATGAATTGAATTATATCCATGTTTATGTTGTTGTATGATTACCAAGTTGAAATCTTTAATACATATAATGAAATTATGTTAGTATGTGGTTGGAATTCTTGAATTTGAAGTGAAAAATGTTGTCATGATGTATTATTTTAATGTTCATGCCTAAGCCTCAAGTTATGCATGCAACTTGGTTGCTAAAATGCCTAAAAGAATAAGAATTATGCTTTATGACTCAATTATGACCAAATTGATGAATCCATGCTTTACCCTTATGTTCACAATGACCTCCATATTATTATTATGCATTGTAATGGTTTGGTGGAATGCTCATGAGATTAGACTTACGAAATTATTACATGTTTATATGTATTCCTATTCATGTGTAAGCTTATGACATACAAATACTTCATGAAAATCCCCAACGTTTGTACTATGAATTATTGACTATGGTCATGTATTCAGAAGAGTCATGTCTTGTCAGTATCATTCTATCTAGTCCTGGGGGTACTTGTACCCGACAATTTAGCTATGTGCCTAGAGCCAGTGTCAGTTGTAAGATAATCTCAGTCACGCTATGATCAGTAGTATTCTCAGTCAGTTTCAGAACTCCATAGAATTCAGTCAGTTACATGACTCAGGAAAACTCATTATTGTCATGAACTCAGTCAGTTAACAGAATTCAGTAACATTTCATCAGTTCACAGAACTCAGTGAACTCAGTCCAGTTCATCTCAGTATAATTAGTTCAGTGTCTATTCAGTTGGGAGTAGAATTTAGCACCGAGTGAACCCAAGGATGAGGGCACACACTAACAGTATAGGGTGTGACCCTTAGAAGCAATCCTTGCGTTCTAAAACTATGTAACCAGCATAGTTTGATACATCAACACTGACAATTGAGGGTTGATGAGGTGGATTAACACTGCCAGTTGAGGGTTCCACCGTTCTCCTTTGGGGACACTGACAGATGAGGGTCACTTATAGCTTGTCCTTACCAGTGGCGCGGTATTTACACCCTTCCAATTGGGGTTACAGATTGGACCCCAACTCTATACAGAAAAGGGGCATGTCAGTTAGATGACTACTTCCCACAATCTCAGTCTTAGTCTCAGTAAAAGAACTCAGATAGTTCTTCAGATTCAGGACTGTCAGATATAGTCACTCTGTTTAGTACGGAACTAAGCTAGTTCCATTAGAATCAGGATTGTCAGACACAGTCACTCAGTTAACGGTATATCAGTTATACGAAACTCATGTTATCAGTATTCAGCCTCAGTAACCAGTATTATCACAATCTCACTTTCAGTTACGTATTCATGTATGTATTATCATGTTCATGTTATTCAGTCAGTTAGTATGTTCATGCATATGAACCCCATGCATTCAGCCTACCTCACTTTGCATACCAGTACATTCAGACGTACCGACACATACGTTTCTTCTACTCTATGGTGTTTTATACCATAGGTTGGGACAATGAAGTTCTCGATCGTACTTAGCTTCAGATTTAGCCAGCAAAAGTAGATTTTCTGTGAGTCCTCATCATTTGAGGATAGCACAATTATTTCATTACTTCATTATTTCAGTTTTAGTAGACGGAGTTAGTTGGGGACATATCTCATCAACTCCATAATTTTTAGAAAGTTTAGAGGCTTTTAGAGTAGCATGTTCTAGCAGTTTATTTCAGTTTTGGTATTGATATACCGTATTTCCAGATATTATGTTTTATCAGATATTTGAGGGCCATGTCCTTGGAAAGATGAAACTGCTCCATGTCATGTCTAATTACCTCCCACTAATATTTTTTTAGTCTACCTCTACCTTGCATTAATTCATCCCTAGCCAACCTTACACCTCCTTACTAGGACATTCGTGCCCCTTCTCGTGACATGTCTGGGCCATCTCAATCTCTCTTTCCTCATCTTGGTTTTCACCGAAGCCACTCCTACCTTATCTTGAATAACCTCATTTCTAATCCTATGTTTCCTAGTGCACTCAGACATCCACCAAAGCATTCTCTTCTCTGCCACCTTCATCTTTTGGATGTGAGCCTTTTTGACAGACCAACACTCTGCCCTATACAATAAAGCTGGTCTAACCACCATTATTTAGAACTTATCTTTACATTTAGGAGGTAGATTTTTGTCACGATCCAAACCAGGAGCTGTTCGTGATAGGTATCTCAAGCCTATTATGGACCGGAGACCACTCCCTTAGCCTAACCTCATGAGCACAATAATAATAATGGTAAAGTAGAAGCCAATTAAGATAGTAATGAAAGAAAACTAGCTAACTCAAATAAAATCTAAGAGTCAATCAATAACTAACCAACCCACATCTGTTCACGAAAGCCTTTAAAACCAGAATAACATCTAAGCCAGGACATACCTCCAACTATGATAAAAAAAAACCCAAAAGTACTGAACCAATAAAGAAAGAATGATGAAATGATAAAGCCTTCTAAAGGATGGAGGCTCACCACTTCACAATAACTCAACGAACGTGCTCACCACCTAACGCTGCAAAAGAGCAATAGAAATGTCTTTGAACCCTACATGATGAAATGATATAGCGTCCTAGGACAGTCAGTGGGATAAGCACTAACATGTAACTTAGGAAAAGTGATAGCATAACTCCATGTCTAAAGAAAATCAGTAAAACCACATGAACATATTTATATGTACGTATATAGTATGTCGGGATAGGATAAGGGTTATGAACATGAGACTTTTTAAAACCATTAACCTATATTGTGTAGCTCGATCAGTTCTGAGGTAACCCATGGGCTATATGGGTTCATCTTCCTCTGCTGAAAGGGCTCCAATGCGTGTTAGCCGCATGAACCAAAAAAAATCCAAGGGAAAACTAAAGCCATCATGGGAAATAGTCGTCTCAAATATATATATATATATATATATATATATATATCAAGTGTGTGTCAATCACACGGTCATATAGACCCCCAACACCGGCAAACGTGGTTTTCAGTGTTCATTCCCTTGGGACTTACCCTTCACGGTGAGCTACACAACCCCTTTTATGCCCAAATTAAAATAAATTTGTACATAAAACCAACCAGTAATTTAGGAGCCATTGATTAAGGTACTTACCACATGGTACTGTCATACCAATATGCTTGCAACTAATATATTTATGACAAACCAATTCACACAATCAAATTGGACTCCTAAGTTCCATTAAAATCCAAATCATGGGCACCAAGGCCATCCAAATTCACTTTTATATCCATTTATTCATTAATGCAATGCATTGTATTCATAAGAAAGTTAAACCATGTATTTTTCCATAATAAAAATCAAATTCACAAAGTGGGTTGCGGTTCATGCAATTCCAATTCAAAATTCATCTAATTTGGGGAAAACCATGTCCCTTATTCCAACCATTTAACTAATGTACCAACTCAATCCCAAAAATATCAATTTAAATTATGAATAATCAATTCAAAACATGGTACAAGCAATTCAATCAATAACAACCAAAATCTCTCAACCTAATTTTAAAACCCACAATTTAAAACACATGAAAATCCATTCAATTCACGCCACAATGTAAACTTAAAGTTTAGGGAAGAGAAACATGCTTGAAACATACAAAAATTTGAACTCAATTTGAAGTATAAAGTTGGATAATAAATGCATTATGAACTTGAGTTTTCTTGGGTTTTGAGTTTTAAGAGAGAATTGATGGTTTTGATCTTTGAAAACTGAAGAAAAGAGGCTTGTTTTATGTTTATAAGTCGTACAAGGTGTAAAAAGACCAAAAGCCCCTCACCCCTAAGTGAAAAAATAAACAACAACAACAACATGTCAATGTATTCCCATATAGTGAGGGTCTGGGGAGGGTAGAGTGTACGCAGACCATACTACTACTTAAAAGAAGTAGAGAGGCTATTTACGATAGACCCCTGGCTTAGAACCGATAACACTAGAACAACATAAAAGATAAGCGCAAAATAAACTAACACCGCTAGCAACAAGGTAATACTACAACCACAAGATAATAATAATAACTATCTAACCACAATCATAGACATCACACAACACCTCGAATAAGAAACAATAGACACAAAAGAACGCTCCCTTATTGTTACTGACACACTACCACTCCCTAACCATCTACCCTAATCCACGTCCTCCACACCTTCCTATCAAGGGTCATGTCCTCCATAAGTTATAACTACTCCATATTATGCCTGAATACCTCCCTCCAATATTTCTTTGATCTATCTCTACCCCGCCTAAAACCATCCATAGCTAGTGTCTCACACCTCTGCACTGGAGCATCCGAGCCCTTTCTCATCACTTACCCAAACCAACATAACCTCACTTCTCGTATCTTATCCTCCACCGAAGTAACTCCCACCTTCTACCGAATAATCTCATTCCCCACCCTATCTTTCCTAGTATGTCCACACATTCAGTGCAACATTCGCATCTCCGCCACCTTCAACTTTTAGATATAGAAGTTCTTAACTGGTTAATAATTTGCTCCATACATCATAACCGGCCAGACTGGCACTCTATAGAACTTACCTTTAAGCTTCGGGGGCACCTTCTTATAACATACGACTCCTAAAGCGAGCATCCATTTCAACCACCCTGTCCTAATATGATGTGTGACATCCTCGTCAATCTCGCCATTGCCCTGAATTATAGACCCCAAATACTTGGAACTCTGTATCTTTTGAATGACCTGAGAGTCCAGCTTCACCACCATTCCATCCTCCTGCGACACCTTACTAAACTTACACTCTAAGTACTCCATCTTAGTTCTGCTCAACCAAAATCCTTTAGACTTAAGCATCTATCTCCAAATCTCTAACCTATCATTAACTCCTCCCTGAGTCTCGTCAACCAGTACCACATTATCCACAAATAACATACACCAAGGTACCTTCATTTGAATATGTCACGTCAAAATATCCATCACCAAGGCAAATAGAAATGGGCTAAGGGTTGATCCCTGGTGCAACCCTATAAGAATTGGAAAGTACTCTGCATCTATACCTACTGTCCTCACACGAGTCTTCTCTCCATCATACATATCCTAGATCGATCTAGTGTACGCCACGAGCACCCCTCTAGCCTCCAAGCACCTCCATAGAATCTCCCTCGAAACTCTGTTATATGTTTTCTCTAAATCAATAAACACCATGTGAAAGTCCTTTTTCCTCTCCCAAAACTACTCCACTAATCTCCTCACGAGGTGAATGGGCTCAGTGGTTGAGCGACCTGGCAAGAAACCAAACTGATTCTTAGAGATATTCATGATCCTTCTCATCCTTAACTCTACCACCCTTTCTCAAAATTTCATAGTATGACTCAACAATTTAATGCCTCTATAGTTGTTGCAACTCTAAATGTCTCCCTTGTTCTTATATAATGGAACCATCTCACTCCACCTCCACGCTTTCAGTATCTTTGCCACCCTAAAAATGATGTTAAACAACCTTGTTAACCACTCCAAACCTGCCCCACTAGTGCTCTTTCAAAAATCCACTGGAATCTCGTCTAGCCCCATCGCCCTACCCCGCTGCATCCTGTGAATAGCCTTCTTGACCTACTCAACCTTGATACACCTAAAATAACCAATAATCACAAAACTCGTAAGATTTCTCCAAGTCCTCCAACACGAAATCTTCGTCCCCTTTGTCGTTCAAAAGTTTATGAAAGTAGGACTGCCACCTCTCCTTAATAAGGGCATCCTCAACCAACATTGTACCGTCCTCTCCCTTGATGCACATCGCTTGGTCATGGTCATGAACCCTCCACTCTTTGGCCTTGGAAAGCCTATAATACTTTTTATCCCATCCTTTCTCCTATAATGCTGCATATAAGCTCTCAAAAACTATTGTCTTAGCCACTGTAACCGCTACTTTGGCCTCTCTTCTTGCAACCTTCTACTCCTCCTTATTTGTCTGCCTTTCTTTATCATCGTTGCTCTCTACAAACTTAGCATAAGCCTCCTTCTTACATTCCACCTTTCTCTTAACCTCTTTGTTCCACCACGAGTCTTCTCGATGCTTGCCAGATCAACCTCTCGAGACACCCAACACCTTTTTAGTGGTCTCTCTAATGCAACTGGTAGTCATCTCCCACATGCTATCCACATCCCCTTTACTCTTCCAAGCCCTCCTACTCTTCAACTTCTTCCCCATTTCCAAAAAACTACCCAAATCCAAGCTACCCCACTTAGTCTTGGGTCGACCCTCCACACTCCTCTTCTTTTTGCCTTATTGATAACCAAATTCATCACCAACAACCTATGCTGAGTCGAAAGATTTTTGCTAGGTATTACTTTACAGTCTTTACATAGATCTTTATCACCTTTCTTAAGGAACAAAAAATCTATCTGAGTCTTGGCCACTGAACTACAAAATATGTTAAGGTGATCCTCCTTCTTCAGAAAGCTCGAATTTACTATCCACAACCCAAAAGCCCTAGAAAAATCCAAAAGAGAAGCTCCTCCTTCATTTCGCTCCCCAAAATCAAAACTGCCATGCACATCATCATAACCTCTTGAAAAAGACCCAATATGCCCATTGAAATCCTCTCCCACGATAAGCCTCTCAGTGCTCGGGATGCTACTCACCAGCTCATCTAAAACCTCCCAAAATTCTTTTTTCTCCTCCTCGTCCAAACCTACTTGCTGAGCGTAGGCACTAATAATGTTTACCATAGACCCTCCAATGGCCAACTTAATAGACATCAGCCTATCACTAACTCTCTTAACCTCTACCACCTGCTCCCTAAGTTCATCATCTACTAAGATACATACCCCATTTCTATGTCTCACGCTACCCAAGTACCACAACTTATATCCATCCACATCTCTTGCCTTATTTCCTACGCATTTAGTTTCCTGGACATACGCTATACTAACCCTCTTCTTTCTAATAATCTTCACCAGCTCTATAGACTTACCCTACAAAGTTCCTATATTTCAAGACCCAACTCGCAACCTGGACGCTCTCTTATCCCACCTAACCTTACTACTCCTTGCCCCTAACCTCAAACTCGATCCTAAACCCAACCCAGACCTAACACCACCTTACCCTAACCTATGACATGACCCTAGTCTACCATTGCCAATCACAGCCACCATACAAAAGGGGAAGAAAGATGAAAATAAAAATGAAAAGAGATAACAAAGAAAGATTAAAAAAAAACCAATAGTATATAGAAAGCAACAAAACTAATACTACAACGCAAGTATTGATAACCAATAATCAATAACGGGAACTATACTACCACAATAAGTAGATATGCTAGTAACTCTGGTAACTATAATCAAACAAGGTAATCAAGCAAGTAGAATAAACAAGTAACACTGTAAGTGAAAAAAATAAAACTGAACAAAATTCGCTCCTCAGAGTGGCACAGCCTTATTGCGGAGGTTAACCTCCTTGCCCTGTCAATATCACTGAGTCTAACCTTCGTGCCACGGTGATATCATGGAGGCATACTACCTCGGAGTTTCAAAATAGCCCCAAACCTTTTCTGAAAATTGTAAAACATTCCTAAATTAAACTTTTAACATCCCTAAACATATTTCAAGTCAAAAAATATATATTACGAATGTGGGAGGGTTAAAAATAAAATGATCAAAATTTTAAGGGTCTTACATTATCCCCCTCTTAGGATCATTCATCCCCGAATAATGAGTTAGGAGAATTTTAGCACGAGAACAACAAGAACATACCAGGATCAAATAAAAAACTTGGTAAGTGACAAAAGAAACATGAAACTCATACCTTATGCACTTTCATCCAACCCAGGGAACAAAAATGGGTACTTAACCTTCATATCTTCCTCAGCTTCCCAAGTAGCCTTTTCTATCTTTTGGTTTCTGCAAAGGACCTTCAGCGAAGCTACATCATTAGTCCTCAATCTACAAACTTGCCTATCCAATATCTCAATCGAGACTTTCTCATAAAATAAGGAATTCGTCACCCCAACATCCTCAACCAACACTATCAAGGAAGGATCACCCACACACTTTTTCAGCATGGACACATGAAATATCAAGAATGCCCAATCATTTACTTCGAATTTCAACTCTTTTCGCCTCACATCTGCATAAGAATTTTGAATACTCTGAGCAGTCCTAAGTCTTTCTCTAATTACCTTTACCTTCTCCATGACTTAGTGAACCAAGCCAAGATCAAACAACCTAGTCTCACCAACCTCAAACCATTCAATAGGAGATCTACACCTCCTACCATAAAGAGCCTAAAAAAGTCACTTAAATGCTCAAATGATAACTATTGGTGTACGCAAACAAAATAAGAAGTAAATGGTCAACCCAACTTCCCTTAAAATCAATCACACAGGCCCTTAGTAGATCCTCTAAAGTTTGAATAGTATGCTCTGTTTGTCCATCCATTTAAGGGTGGAAGGCGGTGTTAAGGTTCACCTGAGTACCCAAACCTTTCTAAAATGAACGCCAAAAGTAAGATGAAAATTGCGCACCTCGATCTGAAATAATGGACACTGGCATGCCATGCAACTTCACAATCTCCTGAATGAACAACTTAGCATAATCATCTCTTGAGTAGTTAGTCCTTACATGCAAAAAGTGAGCCGACTTAGTTATACTATCAATAATATTGTCCTAAATCAAATCATATTGACAGTAAGATCGTGGAAGACCTGTAATTAAATACATATTGATCATCTCCAACTTCTACATAGGCAACTCTATCTATTAAGACATGTCATCAGGCCTCAAATGCTTAACCTTAACTTGCTGACAAACCATACATTTAGCAACAAAATTTGTCACATCTCTCTTCATATTATTATATTAGTAGATTTTTTTAAGTATCGATACATCTTCGTTGAACCTAGATGAAATGTATATCTATACTCATGAGCCTCAGTCAAAATCCTTTCTTGCAACCCATTAATGTCAGGAACACACAACCTACCTTGGTACCTCAGAATACCATCTCCCCTAATCTCGAAAGTCATAACCTTTTGCTGACCCATATCATCCTTAATCTGCATAAGTATAGGATCCAATGCTTACTTCTCCTCCACCCAGCACCAAGAGATAATTTGACCACTTCTTAAATAATGAATCCTCCATCCTCCGAGTCAAAATAAATGAACTCTCAAGTTGGCCAATCTATGAATGTCCTTCACTAATTTCTTTTTTCCTCATCAACATGGATTAACCGCCCCATATACAACCTGCTAAGGGCATCAGCAATAATATTAGCTTTACCTGGATGGTAGTGCAAGATCATGTCGTAATCCTTAAGCAGTTTAAGTCACCTCCTCTGCTTGAGGTTCAACTCTTTCTGTGTGAACATATACTGCAAGATCTTATGATCTGAGTAGATCTTCACATGTACCCCATATAGATAATGACGCTAAATCTTTAAAGCAAGAACCACAGCCGCCAACTCTAGATTGTGAGTTGGATAATTTCTCTCATGAAATTTAAGCTGTAGGCCACCACCTTACCGTGCTGTATCAAGACACAACCCAGTCCCATACGAAACTCATCAAAAAATACGACAAAACCATCAGTACACTCGGGCAGGGTAAAAATTGGCGTAGAAGCAGTTTATCCTTCAACTTCTCAAAACTACCCTCACAAGCATCGGACTACAAAAACTTAACCTTCTTCTGAGTTAAATTTGTCAACGAAGCTATAATAGAAGAGAAATTCTCCACAAACCTCCTATAATACGCAACCAAGCCTAAGAAGCTCCTAATGACCATTGGAGTCATGGGTCTAGGCCATCTTTTAACTAGGCCACCTTTTAACTGCTTCAACCTTCTACGGATCCACCTTGATCCCCTCACTAAAAGTAACATGCCCCAAAAAAGTCACAACACTCAGCCAAAACTCACACTTAGAAAATTTTGTATACAACTTCTGGTCCTTAAGGGTCTTCAATACAATTCGGAGATGATTGGCATGATCCTCCACACTCTTAGAATACACCAAGATATCATAAATAATTTTGACACCCAATTTTGGCTCACCTTTTTTTCTTTAACTATCTTTTTAGATTCTTTCTTGGCTCTAAATAATTTTTTAAAATAAATTCATATTTTTATTTCTATGAATTTTGAAAAGAATGAAAAAAAGAAGATTCATTTTCCCTTATTATATTTAAAAATATTTTAAAATAAATACAAATAATTATTTTAACATCAAAATCACATAAAATATTTTTGATAATCGTGTTCACTTTTTCTTTTCTCCTTTTGCTTTTCTTTTCTTTTTTTCTTTCGAACTATGTGTTGGGTATATATATGTTCTTATAAAATATATACATATTCTTATTATGTATAATTTTGTATTATATATTTATATATATAAACATATATACATATATTCTTATTAATATTATATGAAATTAGATGCGTATATTACATTATTTATATACATATATACTAAAAATAACTTTTAGAATAGCAAGAAGCATCGATAAAATTAATTTAAAAAAAAAAAAAAAAAGAGCACTTGGGCCCACATTAATCCAATTTCAACTTTATTTTAGAGAAAATTTTCCCATATACAATTATTAGATTGAAAATTACAAATTTTAGCAACACTTTTTGATAATTGCATTAATAACTTTTTTATTGCAAGTTATAGCAACTTTTAAAAAATATATATTATTTTTATTTTATTTCTAAAATTCAAAATTTAATTTTATACATTAAAATTAGTTCCATATTTATAGGATTGTATTAAATCTTCTCCTTAAATAGTGTATTGATAATTATGGTAAGTATATATTATGATTTTTTTTTCAAAAGGTTGCACACTTTTCTGAAACAACTTTATTAAAAAAAAACTTTTATTTACTGAAACAAATTTTATTAAAAGAAGACTTTTATTTTGACTTAAACAGTTTTTCATTCTCAGAGTACGTTTCTTCTCCATTGACATATTCAAGCTATTTCTTGGAAAAAGGAATTGAGGCTTACTCATTTTTTTCATTCTTATTTGATTGGGGATTTTCATTCTCCATTGACATACTCAATTGCAACAAAATTTTTATTCTTCTACGTCTTGTTGTGATAGATATTCATGAACATATTTCATTAAAAAAATCATTATTCAACCAACGATTTCTTCTCCTTCATCAGAAATTCTCTTTCTTATAATTTTCCTTTTGTTCTTAAAAATATATGATATGAGGAGTATTGTTAATTACTTTATTAAATACCCATTGTATATCAATAAAAGATATGTCAATGGATATTAGAGAAAATATGGAACAATCAGTTATTTGTGTTGGTAATAACATAAATAAGGATTTAGATGTAGATCAGAATCTTTCATAAGAATAATATAGTGAAAATTATCTTGTATATATACTTATTAAATTGTTTCGTGTATGAAATAGATTTGTATAAAATCAGCATGAAATATCAATATTCCGTTCAAAGTTTATAAAATAGCTTCTTACATGTTATATTTATATGGAATGAGTATAATGATTACAGAAGTTGGTATAGAAATCGACTTTCACTAAATATTATACGTTATTATTTTAGTGCATGAAATAAATATACAAACTTTTATTTTTTGAATTAGTTCATGTATGAAACCTGTATAATATCAATATTATATTCAAGGTTTATAAAATAGTTTCTTACATGTTATATTTATATGGAATGAGTATAATGTGATTGTGATATTCAAATTAGAAGATATACTTAAGAGTATAAATTGAATGCAATCAATTTATAAAGTGTTTTCTTACATGTCACATTTGTATAAAATAGATATATAAATTGATATTTATTGATTGTGATATTCAATTTAGGTGATACCAATTTATATACTCATTCCATACACTATGCGCTTGTCTCTTTAAATCAAGATTCTTTCTCATCTACTTTTGTATTAAATTAAGATTTAATGAAAACTGCCATCTTACATACTGAAAAAAAAGAATCAAGATTTATAAAAAAAAATTGCAGTACATTTGGTTAACACAAACTTAATTGATATCCAATTCATTCAACGATGTAAAATACGAAACAATTGTTAAATTTGCATAACATTGAATAAAAAACTTCTTAAATACCAAAACTAAATTTTGTTCATACCAACAATCATAGAAAGATAACAGTAATGAGCACCAAAAGGCATTAAAAATACAATATTCATGTCTATGTATGCCTTATTTTTTTAGGGGCAGTTGAACTAATAATGTCTCGCAAAATCTTCGAATCACTGAGCCTGCTCATAACATTGTCAGTCACCTCACTTTTACTTATCGCACCATCATCTTACTTTTTTCGAGCATAATCCTAAAGTAACGTACCATATCTCATAGGATGGTTGGAAGCATTGAACTTGTTGGTTGAAATATCAACCTTAATCTCAATTTTGATTGAATTAATATCAATCTTCAATTGATTTGATAATGCAGTAACCAATCCTTTATACTTTCAATCTGTATATATTATCCCATCTACAACAAAATCTTTAGATCTGCCTATAAACATAATACATATTTCATTAGCAGGAATTATATGAATTTTCATAATTTCTATATATAAAAATTTATACTTTCAACAATACTTTCATACATTCTACATATAAAAAAAATACATAAATTCATATTTCAGCAATACATATTTCATTAGCAGGAATTATATCAATTTTCATAATTTCTATAAATGAAAATTCATATCAATTTTCATAATTTCTATAAATGAAAATTCATACTTTCAACAATACATTCATAATTTTAACATATTAAAAAAAATACATAAATCACTTCAATAAAATAAATATTATATCAAATTTATTTATTAACAAACAAAGCAGAATAAGATTTATGCAGAAAACAAGCAATGTATAATATCAGTTTTTCTTTTTTGTTTTCGTATCCGTTTGATATACGAAATACATACAAAAAATCTAAATAGATTAAAGAACTTAAACAAATAAAATACCGTTACAATCCGTCTTCCTCTATGTATTAGAAGCAAAGAATGTAACCTTTCACCATCCATTACATCAATCAAATGCAAAGTTATAACATAATTTTTTTTAAGAAGAAGAGACGAAAATTTGAAAGAAAGTGAAATTTGGAATTATTAGAACAGATCGTTTGATGATACCATTTTTAGATGTTAATTAAGTATATGTAAAATCATTTTTGGAGATATTAAGGAAGGGTTATTTAAAGGGATGATTGATATCCTGACAATAATTGTCATCCCCATTTTTAGGTATAAAAATATTTTTTTTCATATATAAAATTTGTATTTTCTTATTTATATTATTTGGAAAATATATATTTTTTTTACTTTTTTAATAAGATTTGCTACAACTTGGAAAAATGAAAGTTATGCTATAAGCTGCATTTTTCAATCTAAGGAGTGTTAAATAAGTTTTTTTTTCACCTTTATTTACCCAAACTCAATTTTTATTCACAAATTTCATTCTAAGAAGCTCAAAAATTGGCCTAAAACCTGGTCCAATTTCCACATCCACTCCATCAATCCACCCCCACTTAATACCCATCAATCATACACCACCACATCAACAAAGAGACAAAATCCATCCAACAAACACAAATAATTTGATCCTTTGATTTCTTTCTAATCCAAGGGCCCCAAAATTTTCACCTTATCTTTCTAATCCATCCTACTTATGTTTCTTAAAATCTTAACCGTCCGATTAAACGATTGGACGACCCATAGTTTAATCAATAATACAAGTACATCAGACATTTTTCTCACTTCCCAAAAAATTCATTCATGCGTTTTCTCCCCGTCCAAAGCGACGATCATCTCATCTCCATCAATATCCCAGAACATAGCAAAAAACCATTACTCATTTCTTCCCTTTCCTTTTTTCTCTCCTTCACCATCCCCCAAAATGGAAAACACTAGCCTCCATAGCTGCGTTATCTCTACCGCACCTCTGCGCAGATTCGCCTAAATTTTGTCTCCCCCAACCCATGATCTCTCCGTTGATAGAAAAGACAGATTCAAACGGTGTTAAAATATATTTTTGGTTTTGAATCCACCATCAATGGCTCTAAAAAGTTGGATATGAAGGAGATTTTTTTTTTAATTTGAAATTCAAATCTCCACCCCTTTCTTCTCTTTTTCAATTTTAAAATTTCAAATCTAAACTTTCAAGTTCGGATTTGCACCTATAAATGGTGGCCTCTCCATTCCCATAAGGGACAAGGAAAAAGACGGAAAAAAGGGAGAAAAAATACAGTGTTAACATGTCTTGAAGTAAAACAAATAGTGGTGGAAACAATAGTGAAAAAGTCAGTGAAAGTTTTGAAAAAATGGAATAGAAATAGTGGGAAAAAAACAGCGAAAAAATAAGGGAAAAGATAGTCAAAAAATCAAAGAAAAATGGAGTAGAAAACAGGGGGAAAATCGGCAAACATTTGCCCAACAAAAACAACCTTGAGTATTGTCGAAAAATCCACAAAAAGAGGTCACAAAATTATAGGTTGTTTCTTGATTTTTGGCCTAAGCTCGGGTTCACCAAGTTTAGTTCTTTTCCATAAAACCCTTATCATCGAAGATGACAATGAAGAATAAATTATCGGATGTGTATAGATTATCGGCAATTGAATAAGATGACAGTGAAGAATAAATATACTCTTTCTAGGATTTATGATCTTTTTGATCAGCTTTAGGGTGATAAATGTTTTTCTAAGATTGATCTGCGTTTGGGCTATCTTCAGTTGAAAATTTGGGAGGTTGATATTTCCAAGACTGCTTTTTGAACCCGGTATGGTCACTATGAGTATTGGGCGATGTCATTTGGGTTGACTAAGCTCCGACTTCTTTCATGAATCTTATTTTTCGTGTTTTCAGGCAGTTTCTGGTTTTGTTTATTATAGTCTTTATTTGTTGCATCCTATTTCAAACCGGTCGAAACAACACACAACATGTGGTGGCTTGTCGTAACACTCGGATTTTTGAAAATCATTTTAGAGTCGCCACCTAATTTTTTAAGAAAAAAAACTATTTTTATTTAAAAACTCTATGTTGGTCATTTGAAAATATTTTGAGATTCTGAATAAGAATTTTGGTTACTCGAGGGGAGTTGTTAGGCACCCCTCAGAGCCTATCTGAAGATAGTCCTTAAATTCAGTTTAAAAAGATATTTGAGAAAATTATCACTTCGTTATTTGCTAAAATAATGACAAAAAACATTTTAATTGTTTCGAAAAAAGAAAGTTTGAAGTATATAAAAATACACTACCACATTATATAAGGATATAGTTTATTGTAAAATGTATATGCATTTTTAAAGATATGAAAATGGGAGAGGGAGGAATTCGACATTGGTATCTCATAAAATTCAGTGACATATAATTATATGAAAATGTAAAGTTAAGTAGCACAACAGGGTAGATATATTAATGAATTAGTAATTAAATAAACCAATTATAATTTTAAGAGCATGTGAAAATGTATTTTCTTATGAATATTATTATTCATACCTAAAAATATGAAAAATAAATTATGTTCAAGAGTAAATTTATTATATAAATGTATTTATTGTGAAATATAAACATATATGGCGTCAAGATGCACTAATTCTTGATTAAAATAGACTAGTGTATACAAAAATATGACAATGCTCATTTATTTGAGGAATTTTAAAATAAGTAAATTTAATAGCGAAATGTGAATATGCAGTTGAAATAAGGTGTAAATAATAGTAATAAATTAGAATAAATTATGATGTAGAAATACCTTGTATATTGTTGCGCATATATATAAATATACCTCGTATTTTAGTCTTTTTTGAAATTTGAAAAGGAAAACTCAAGCAAATGTTGAAAAGTTAGAATTATTAGCTTGTTAAAATAAGACATGGAGATTACTACGTTAATTTCATTAAGGATATTTTTGAGGCAAAGTTAATTTTCAAAAGAATTAGCCAAGTATTGAATATTGAAATGATAAAGCTCCTTAAAGCGAAATCTATACTTTTTATGTGTTAATTAATCGTATTTTATTTACGAAAGAGTAAAAGTATTAATCCATTTTAAGAATATTCACAAATTATAAAGCAATATAAATATGATAAACAAATAATATAAATCAAGTGCAACAATGATAATACTAGTTTGAGTTTCTAAATAACATGATAATAATAATAAAGTAAAAGAGTAAGGTTAAGAGATACTAGACTCCAAGCGGAGCTTGAATTCCTAATTTTATGCAACTCTAAAGCTCTGCAACCATCTTATAGCTGACCCGATAATTGGGTCGAAATGGAGTTTCGATTGAATATACAAGACATTATTTAGCAAGACATTAGGTACAGGCGAAATATTATTAAAAACACTTCACAATTGGTTGCTTATAACATAAATTGACAAAATATGTTTTGTTCCGAAGCCAAACAATAGATGAATTTCAAACTACTTTTTTAACACTAAGGGTGAAATTATTAAATACATTTATTAACCCAAACTTGAGAAAACGTGACCATATATGTATATTCATATAGAGAAAATGAGAATGAGGAAAAATAAAATGTGATCCCACAATTTTGTATACGATAGCCATATACCTGGATCTGAGACAAAATCAAAATTGAACCCAACTTTTGATCGGCAAAACGTGTCCTAGGAGAAAATGAAAACAGAAAAATATCCCACATATTGTAAACACAAAGCGGCCACATAGCAATGATAATTCGGAAACAAGACTGAGTTGGGGTCGTTTGGTTGGGAAATTATTATCCCGAGATAACTAATATCGGGACTGGTTAACCTGGAATTATCAACTAATATCGGGACTAGTTAACCCGGAATTATCTGGGATAACTTATCCCACCATGTATATGTGATAAATTATCCCATCACTAAGGAGAAAATGGTGGAATAAGTTATTCCAGGTTGGATTAATTCCTCCTTCCAACCAAACAAGGGCTTTTATTTTATTCCAGAATAACTTATTCCTTGAATTTTTTATACCTCAAACCAAACAAAGAGTAGAACTTGACAGGGAACCAACATTAATATCAAGGCGGGATCGAAAAGCAATCGTACACTTATTCAAGAACACATTATGGGTGCACACCGAAGCTTAAAAAAAGTTGGGAAAAGATGAAGTCTCACATCAAACTATGGATAATTATCGAGAACACGACCAACAATTTTCCTGGAATCACAATTAACGACCAGAAACAACCAGCTATCCCAAATCAAAATAAACGCGCAAGTCACATACCCACAGGCACGATATTAGCATTTTAACCCACAAAATAGCTTCGCAAAGTCAGAATTATGTGTTATCCACAAGCTTACAGAAAGCAACATAAACCTAGGATAAAATCACTAATTCCGACTAAAAAAAATCCGTATTCATGAATTTAATTTACAGGTACAATAAGTGGCAATGTCAACACACATACACATACTTAGCCGAATATGGAAATAAAGGGAATGTGATGATTTTCACACCAGTTTGCTTTTCACAGTATCAAATTCAATTTTGGATGAAACCAGATTCAAAACCAATTTGCAACTAATTCGATAAAACCACCATCATAGCTATATTGAAGTCAAAGATTACATGTTCACCGACACCCATTTTCCAAAAACAACAACGGTAAAATAATCTTGATCAACATTGTCATACGTACCCAATTTCCAAAATTGATTAATAGTTTTAGACTTGGATCAAAATTTACCTACAAATCCATTTTTAGAATCCAAAACATCTTTATCCTCTAAGGTAACCAAAAAAATGTCCAGAATAAAATTTCAGGATGTATCGCAATTACACATTCATAGACCAATCAAGAAAACAAAGAAAAATAAAAGAGATGAACTACAAAATTAAAAGGAAAAATTCGCACATTGTTTTGTACAACAAACGGAGGCTTCGATGATAAGGGTTTTCTGGCGAAGAACTAAACTAGGTGAACCCGAGCTTAGGCCCAAAATCGAGAAACAACCTATAATTTTGTGACCTCTTTTTGTGGATTTTTCGACAATACTCAAGGTTGTTTTGTTGGGCAAATGTTTGCCGATTTTCCCCCTGTTTTCAACTCCATTTTTCTTTGGTGTTTTGGCTGTCTTTTCCCTTATTTTTTCGCTGGTTTTTCCCCACTATTTCTACTCCATTTTTTCAAAACTTTCATTGACTTTTTCACTATTGTTTCCACCACTATTTTTTTCACTCCAAGACATGTTAACACTATGTTTTTCTCCCTTTTTTTCCTTCTTTTTCCTTGTCCCTCATGGGAATGGAGAGGCCACCATTTATAGGTGCAAATCCGAACTTGAAAGTCCAGATTTGAAATTTTAAAATTGAAAAAAAGAAGAAAGGGGTGGAGATTCGAATTTCAAATTAAAAAAAAATCTACTTCTATCTAACTTATCAGAGCCATTGATGGTGGATCCAAAACAAAAAATATATTTTAACACCGTTTGGATCTGTCTTTTCTATCAACGGAGAGATCATGGGTTGGGGGAGACAAAATTTAGGCGAATCTGCGCAGAGGTGCGGCAGAGGTAACGCAGCTATGGAAGCTAGTGTTTTCCATTTTGGGGGATGGTGAAGGAGAGAAAGAAGGAAAGGGAAGAAATGAGTAATGGTTTTTTGCTGTTGTTCTGGGATATTGATGGAGATGAGATGATCGTCGCTTTGGACGGGGAGAAAACGCATGAATGGCTTTTTGGGAAGTGAGAAAAATGTCTAATGTACTTGTATTATTGATTAAACTATGGGTCGTCCGATCGTTTAATCGGACGGTTAAGATTTTAAGAAACATAAGTAGGATGGATTAGAAAGATAAGGTGAAAATTTTAGGGCCCTTGGATTAGAAAGAAATCAAAGGATCAAATTATTTGTGTTTGTTGGAAGGATTTTGTCTCTTTGTTGATGTGGCGGTGTATGATTGATGGGTATTGTGTGGGGTGGATTAATGGAGTGGATGTGGGAATTGGATGAGGTTTTGGGTCAATTTTTGAGCTTCTTAGAATGAAATTTGTGAATAAAAATTGAGTTTGAGTAAAATAAAGGTGAAAAAAAAATTTATTTAACACTCCTTAGATTGAAAATTGAAACTTATAGCATAACTTTCATTTTTACAAGTTGTAGCAAATCTTATCAAAAAGGTAAAAAAAGTATATATTTTTCAAATAATATAAATAAGAAAATACAAATTTTATATATGAAAAAAATATTTTTATACCCAAAAAAGGGAAAGACAATTATTGTCAGGATATCAATCATCCCTTTAAATATCTCTTCCTTAATATCTCCAAAAACGGCTTTACATATACTTCATTAACATCTAAAAATGGTAACATCAAACAATCTCTTCTCATAATTTCAAGTTTCACTTTCTTTCAAATTTTCGTCTTTTCTTCTTAAAAAAAATTATATTATAACTTTGTATTTGATTGATGTAGTGGATGGTGAAAGGTTATATTCTTTGCTTTTAATGCATGAAGGAAGATGAATTTTAACGATATTTTATTTGTTTAAGTTCTTTAATCTATTTAGATTTTTTGTATGTATTTCATATAACAAACGGATACGAAAACGAAAAAGAAAAACTGATATTATACATTGCTTATTTTCTGCATAATTCTTATTCTGCTTTGTTTGTTAATAAATAAATTTGATATAATATTTATTTTATTGAAGTGATTTATGTATTTTTTTTAATATGTTAAAATTATGAAAGTATTGTTGAAAGTATGAATTTTCATATATAGAAATTATGAAAATTCATATAATTCTTGCTAATGAAATATGTATTGTTGAAATATGAATTTATGTATTTTTTTATATGTAGAACGTATGAAAATATTGTTGAAAGTATAGAGTTTCATCAATAGAAACTATGAAAATTCATATAATTCCTGCTAATGAAATATGTATTATGTTTATAGGAAGATCTAAAGATTTTGTTGTAGATGGGATAATATATGATACAGATTCAAAGTATAAAGGATTAGTTACTGCATTATAAAAATAATTGAAAATTGATATTAATTCTATCAAAATTGAGATTAAGGTTTATATTTCAACCAACAAGTTCAATGCTTCCAACCATCGTATGAGATATGGTGCATTACTTTAGGATTATGCTCGAAAAAAATAAGATGATGGTGCGATAAGTAAAAGTGAGGTGACTAACAATATTATGAGCAGGCTCGGTGATCCGAAGATTTTGAGAGACATTGTTAGTTCAACAACCCCTAAAAAAACAAGGCATACATAGACATGAATATTGTATTTTTAATGTCTTTTGGTGCTCATTACTGTTATCTTTCTATGATTGTTGGTATGAACAAAATTTAGTTTTGATATTTATGAAGTTTTTTATTCAATGTTATGCAAATTTAACAGTTGTTTCATATTTTCCATCATTGAATGAATTGGATAGCAATTAAGATTGCGTTAACCAGATGTACTGTATTTTTTTTTTATAAATCTTGATTCTTTTTTCTTCAGTATGAAAGATGACAGTTTTCATTAAATCTTAATTTAATACAAAAGTAGATGTGATAGAATCTTAATTCAAAGAGACAAGCGCATAGTGTATGGAATGAGTATATAAATTGGTACCACCTAAATTGAATATCACAATGCATAAATATCAATTTGTATATCTACTTCATACAAATGTGACATGTAAGAAAACACTTTATAAATTGATTGCATTCAATTTATAGTCTTAAGTATATCTTCTTAATTGAATATCACAATCACATTATACTCATTCCACATAAATATAACATGTAAGAAACTATTTTATAAACCTTGAATATAATATTGAAATTATACAGGTTTCATACATGAAATAATTCAAAAAAATAAAAGTTTTTATATTTATTTCATGCACTAAAATAATAACGTATAATATTTAGTGAAAGTCAATTTCTATATCAACTTCTGTAATCATTACACTCATTCCATATCAATATAACATGTAAGAAACTATTTTATAAATCTTGAACGAAATATTGATATTTCCTACTAATATTATACAAATCTATTTCATACACGAAACAGTTTAATAAGTATATATACAAGATAATTTTCACTATATTATTCTTATGAAAGATTTCGATCTACATCCAAATCCTTATTTATGTTATTACCAACACAAATAATTGATTGTTCCATATTTTCTCTAATATCCATTGACATATCTTCTATTGATATATACAATGAGTATTTAATAAAGAAATTAACAATACTCCTTATATCATATCTTTTTAAGAACAAAAGGAAAATTAGAAGGAAGAGAATTTCTGTTGAAGGAGAAGAAATCATTGGTTGAATAATAATTTTTTTTAATGAAGTATGTTCATAAACATCTATCACAACAAGATGTAGAAGAATAAAATTTTTGTTGCAATTGAGTATGTCAATGCAGAATGAAAACCCCCAATTAGATAAGAATGAAAAAATTGAGTAAACCTCAATTCCTTTTTCCATGAAATAGCTTGAATATGTCAATGGAGAAGAAACGTACTTTGAGAATGAAAAATTGTTTAAGTCAAAATAAAAGTCTTCTTTTAATAATAATTGTTTCAGAAAATAAAAGTTTTTTTTAATAAAGTTGTTTCAAAAAAGCGTGCAACCTTTTGAAAAAAATATCATAATATATTCTTACAATAATTATCAATTCACTATTTAAGGAGAAGATTTAATACAATCCTATAAATATGGAACTAATTTTAATGTATAAAATTAAATTTTGAATCTTGAAAATAAAATAAAAATAATATATATTTTTAAAAAGTTGCTATAACTTGCAATAAAAAAGTTATTAATGCAATTATTAGAAAGTGTTGCTAAAATTTGTAATTTTCAATCTAATAATTGTATATGGGAAAATTTTCTCTAAAATTAAGTTGAAATTGGATTAATGTGGGTCCAAATGCTTTTTTTTTTCAAAATTAATTTTATCGATGCTTCTTGCTATTCTAATTTTTTTTAGTATATACATATAGAAATTATATAAATAATTTAATATACACATCTAATTTAATATAATATTAATAAGAATATATGTATATATGCGTATATATATATATATAATAAAAAATGATACATAATAAGAATATGTATATATTTTATAAGAACATATATATACACAACATATAGTTCGAAAGAAAAAAAAGAAAAGAAAAAAGAGAAAAAAAAATCGAACGCGATTATCAAAAATATTTTATGTGATTTTGATGTTAAAATAATTATCTGTATTTATTTTAAAAGATTTTAAAATATAACAAGGGAAAATGAATCTTCGTTTTTTCATTCTTTTCAAAATTCATAGAAATAAAATATAAATTTATTTTAAAAATTATTTAGAGCCAAGAAAGCATCAAAAAAGATAATTAAAGGCAAAAGGGCGAGCCAAAATTGGGTGTCAAAATTATTTATGATATCTTGGTGTATTCTAAGAGTGAGGAGGATCATACCAATCACCTCCGAATTGTATTGTAGACTCTTAAGGACCAGAAGTTGTATGCAAAATTTTCTAAGTGTGAGTTTTGGCTGAGTATTGTGACTTTTTTGGGGCATGTTGTTTTTAGTGGGTGGATCAAGGTGGATCCGCAGAAGGTTGAAACAGTTAAAAGGTGGCCTAGTTAAAAGATGGCCTAGACCCACGACTCCAACCGACATTAGGAGCTTCTTAGGCTTGGTTGCGTATTATAGCAAGTTTGTGGAGAATTCTCTTCTATTATAGTTTCGTTGACAAAGTTAACTCAGAAGAATGTTAAGTTTTTGTAGTCCGATGCTTGTGAGGGTAGTTTTGAGAAGTTGAAGAATAAACTGACTTCTACACTAGTTTTTACCCTGCCCAAGGGTACTGATGGTTTTGTCGTATTTTTTGATGAGTTTCGTATGGGACTGAGTTGTGTCTTGATGCAGCACGGTAAAGTGGTGGCCTATGCTTCTAGGCAGCGTAAAGTTCATAAGAGGAATTATTCAACTCACGATCTAGAGTTGGCAGCTCTGGTTCTTGCTTTAAAGATTTGGCATCATTATCTGTATGGGGTACATATGAAGATCTACTTGGATTATAAGATCTTGCATTATATGTTCACACAGAAAGAGTTGAACCTCAAGTAGAGGAGGTGACTTGAACTAATTAAGGATTACGATATGAGTTTGCACTACCATTCAGGTAAAGCTAATATTGTTGCTGATGCCCTTAGCAAGTTGTCTATAGGGCGGTTAATCCATGTTGATGAGGAAAAAAGAGAATCAGTGAAGGACATTCACAAATTGGCCAACTTGAGAGTTCATTTATTTGGACTCTGAGGATGGAGGAGTCATTGTTCAAGAAGTGTTAAAATCATCTCTTGGTGCTGGGTGGGGGAGAAGCAAACATTAAATCCTATACTTATGCAGATTAAGGATGATATGGGTCAGCAAAAGGTTATGACTTTTGAGATTAGGGGAGACAGTATTCTGAGGTTCCAAGGTAGGTTATGTGTTCCTGACATTGATGGGTTGCAGGAAAGGATTTTGACTGAGGCTCATGATTCTAGATATACATTTCATCCAGGTTCGACGAAGATGTATCAAGACTTAAAGAAGATCTACTGAAAGAATAATATGAAGAGAGATGTGACAAATTTTATTATTAAGCAGCAAGTTAAGGTTAAGAATTTGAGGCATGATGGTATGTCTTAAGAGATAGATTCGACTATGTAGAAGTAGGAGATGATCAATATGTATTTAATTATGGGTCTTCTGCGATCTCGTTGTAAATATGATTTGATTTAGGATAATATTGTTGATAGCATAACTAAGTCTGCTCACTTTTTGCATGTAAGGACTAATTACTCAGGACAGGATTATGCTAAGTTGTTTATCCAGGAGATTGTGAAGTTGTATGGCACGCCAGTGTCCATTATTTTAGATCGAGGTACACAATTTTCATCTCACTTCTGGCATTTATTTCATATAGGTTTGGGTACTCAGGTGAACCTTAACACCGTCTTCCATCCTCAAATGGATGGACAAATGGAGCATACTATTCAAACTTTGGAGAATATGTTAAGGACCTGTGTGATTGATTTTAAGGGAAGTTGGGTTGACCATTTACCTCTTATTGAGTTTGTGTACACCAATAGTTATCATTCGAGCATTCAAATAGCTTCTTTTGAGGCTCTTTATGGTAGGAGGTGTAGATCTCCTATTGAATGGTTTGAGGTTGGTGAGACTAGGTTATTTGATCTTGGTTTGGTTCACCAAGTCATGGAGAAGGTAAAGGTGATTAGAGAAAGACTCAAGACTACTCATAGTCGCCAAAAGTCTTATGCAGATGTGAGGCAAAAAGAGTTGAAATTTGAAGTAAATGATTGGGCATTCTTAAATGTGTCTCCTATAAAAGTTGTCGTGAGGTTTGGGAAGAAGGAAAAGCTCAGTCCTCGTTATATTGGATAGTACTAGATTGTAATAAGAGTGGGGAATATGGCGTATGAGTGTATTTGTCAGCGAGTTTGGGTTCTATTCATCTCATGTTTCATGTGTCCATGCTGAAAAAGTATGTGGGTGATCCTTCCTTGATAGTGTTGGTTTAGGATATTGGGGTGACAGATTCCTTGTCTTATGAGGAAGTCCCGATTGAGATATTAGATAGGCAAGTTCGTTGATTGAGGACAAAGGATGTAGCTTCGCTGAAGGTCCTTTGCAGAAATCAAAAGATAGAAAAGGCTATTTGGGAAGCTGAGGAAGATATGAAGGTCAAGTACCCATTTTTATTCCCTGGGTTCAATGAAAGTGCGTAAGGTATGAGTTTTATTTTATTTTGTCACTTAATAATTTTTTTATTTGATCATGGTATGTTCTTATTATTCTCGTGCTAAAATTCTCCTAACTCATTGTTCGAGGACAAATGATCCTAAGAGGGGGATAATATAAGACCCTTAAAATTTTGATCATTTTATTTTTAACCCTCCCATATTCGTAATATTGATTTTTGACTTGAAATGTGTTTAAGGATGTTAAAAGGATAATTTGGGAATGTTTCACAATTTTCAGAAAGGGTTTGGGGCTATTTTTAAACTCTGAGGTAGTATACCTCTGCGATATCACCGTGGCATGAAGGTTAGCCTCAGTGATATTGGCGGGGCAAGGAAGTTAACCTCAGCAATAAGGTTGTGTCACTCTGCAGTGCGAATTTTGTCCAGTTTTATTTTTTTCACTTACTGTGTTACTTGTTTATTCTACTTGCCTGATTACCTTGTCTGATTACAGTTACCAGAGTTAATAGCATATCTACTTATTGTGGTAGTATAATTCCTATTATTGATTGTTGGTTATCAATACTTGCGTTGTATTATTAGTTTTGTTGCTTTCTATATATTATTGGTTTTCTTTATCCCTCTTTGTTATCTCTTTTCATTTTTTTTTTCATCCTTCTTCCCCTTTTGCGTGGTGGTTGTAATTGGCAATGGTAGACTAGGGCCATGTTATAGGTCAGGATAAGGTGGTGTTAGGTCTGGGTCGGGTCTAGGATCGACTTTAGGGTTAAGGGCAAGGGGTAGTAAGGTTAGGTGGGATAAGAGAGCGTCTAGGTTGCGATTGGGTCTTGAAACATAGGAACTTTGCAGGGTAAGTCTATAGAGCTGGTGAAGATTCTTAGAAAGAGGAGGGTTAGTATAACATGTATCCAGGAAACAAAATGGGCAGACAATAAGGCAAGAGATATTGATGGATATAAGTTATGGTACTTGGGTAGTATGAGACATAGAAATGGGGTAGGTATCTTAGTAGATGATAAACTTAGGAAGCAGGTGGTAGAGGTTAAGAGAGTTAGTGATAGGTTGATGTTTATTAAGTTGGTCATTGGAGGGTCTATAGTGAACGCTATTAGTGCCTACACTCCGCAAGTAGGTTTGGGTGAGGAGAAGAAAAAGGAATTTTGGTAGGTTTTTAGATGAGGTGGTGACTAGTATCCCGAGCACTGAGAGTCCTGTCGTGGAAGAGGATTTCAATGGGCATATTGGGTCTTTTTTGAGAGGTTATGATTGTGCATGGCGGTTTCGGTTTTGGGGATCGGAATGAAGAATGAGCTTCTTTTTTGGATTTTTCTAGGGCTTTTAGGTTGTGGATAACGAATTCGAGCTTTCCGAAGAAGTAGGATCACCTTATCACATTTTGTAGTTCAGTGGCCAAGACTCAGATAGATTTTTTCCTCCTTAATAAAGGTGATAAAGCGCTATGTAAAGACTATAAAGTAATACCTAGCAAAAATCTTTCGACTCAACAAAAATTGTTGGTGATGGATTTGGTTATCGATAGGGGAAAAAAATAAGAGGAGTGTGGAGGTTCGGCCCAGGATTAAGTGGGGTAGCTTAACTTTGGCTAGTGTTTTGGAAATAGGAGAGAAGTTGAAAAGTAGGAGGGCTTGGAACAGTAAAGGAGATGTGGATAGTATGTGGGAGATGACTGCCAGTTGCATTAGAGAAACAACAAAAAAGTGTTGGGTGTATCGAGAGGTCGATCTGGCAAGCATCGAGAAGACTGGTGGTGGAATGAAGAGGTAAAGAGGAAGGAGGATTCTAAGAAGGTGGCTTATGCTAATTTTGTAGAGAGCAAGGATGATAAGGAAAGGCAGACAAATAAAGATGAGTATAAGGTTGCTAGAAGAGAGGCTAAAGTAGCAGTTATGATGGCTAAGACAGCAACTTTTGAGAGCTTTTATGCGGCATTAGAAGAGAAAGGATGGGATAAGAAGTATTATAGGCTTTCCAAGGCCAGAGAGCGGAGGGCTCGTGACCTTAACCAAGCGATGTGCATCAAGGGAGAGAATGGTACAATGTTGGTTGAAGATGCCCTTATTGGGGAGAGGTGGCAGTCCTACTTTCATAAATTTTTAAATAACGAGAGGGATAAAGATTTTGTGTTGGAGAACTTTGAGAAATCTGATGAGTATCAGGTGTATCAAGGTCGAGTAGGTCAAGGAGGCTATTCGCAGGATGCAGCGGGGTAGGGCGACGAGGCCAGATGAGATTCCAGTGGATTTTTGAAAGAGCACTAATGGGGAAGGTTGGAGTGGTTAACAAGATTATTTAACATCATTTTTAGGGCTGCAAAGATGCCAAAATCGTGGAGGTGGAGTTCGATGATTCCATTATATAAGAACAAGGGACGCATTTAGAGTTGCAACAACTATAGAGGCATTAAGTTGTTGAGTTATACTATGAAGGTTTGGGAAAGGGTGGTAGAGCTGAGGCTGAGAAGGATCATGAATATCTCTGAGAATTAGTTTGGTTTCATGCCAGGTCGCTCGACCACTGAGGCCATTCACCTCGTAAGGAGATTAGTGGAGAAATTTTGAGAGAGAAAGAAGGACTTGTACATGGTGTTTATTGATCTAAAGAAGGCATATGACAAAGTTCAGATGGAGATTCTATGGAGGTGCTTGAAGGATAGAGGGGTGCCCGTGGCATACACTAGGTCGATCCAGGACATATATGATGGGGAGAAGACTCGTATGAGGACAGTAGGTGGAGATTTAGAGCACTTTCTAGTTCTGATAGGGTTGCACCAGGGATCAACTCTTAGCCCATTTTTATTTACCTTGGTGATGGATGTTTTGACGCGACATATTCAAGGGAAGGTACCTTGGTGTATGTTATTTGCAGATAATGTAGTACTGATTGACCAGACTCGGGAAATAGTTAATGATAGGTTAAAGATTTGGAGATAGAAACTTAAGTCTAAAGGATTTTTGTTGAGCAAAACCAAGACAGAGTACTTAGAGTGTAAGTTTAGTGAGGTGTCACAGGAGGATGGAGTGGTGGTAAAGCTGGACTCTCAGGTCATTCAAAAGATGAAGAGTTCTAAGTATTTGGGGTCTATGATTCAGGGCAATGGCGAGATTGACGAGGATTTCATACATCTTATTGGGGCAGGGTGGTTGAAATGGAGGCTCACTTTAGGAGTCTTATATGATAAGAAGGTGCCCCCAAAGCTTAAAGGTAAGTTCTACAGAGTGCCAGTCTTGCCGGCTATATTGTATGGAGAAAAATATTAACCGGTTAAGAACTTCTATATCCAAAAGTTGAAGGTAGCGGTGATGCGAATGTTTCGCTGGATGTGTGGACATACCATGAAAGATAAGGTGGGGAATGAGATAATTCGGGAGAAGGTAGGAGTTGCTTTGGTGGAGGATAAGATACAAGAAGTGGGGTTATATTGGTTTGGGCACGTGATGAGAAGGGGCTTAGATGCTCTAGTGCGGAGGTGTGAGACACTAGGTATGGATGGTTTTAGGCGGGCTAGAGGTAGACCGAAGAAATATTAGAGGGAGGTGATTAGGATTGATATGGAGTATTTACAACTTATGGAGAACATGACCCTTGATAGGAAGGTGTGAAGGACGTGAATTAGAGTAGAGGGTTAGGGGGTAGGAGTGTGTCAGTAATAATAAGGGATCGTTCTTTTGTGTCTATATTTTCTTATTCATGGTATTGTGTGATGTCTATGATTGCGGTTCGATAGTTATTATTATTATTATCTTGTGGTTGTCGTATTATTTTGTTGCTAGCGGTGTTAGTTTATTTTGCACTTATCTTTTGTGTTGTTCTACTGTTATCGGTTCTAAGCCGGGGCTCTATCGAAAATAGCCTCTCTACTTGACCTGAGTAGTGGTATGGTCTGCGTACACTCTACCCTCCCAGACCCCCACTATGTAGGAATACACTGGTATAATTCTGTTGTTGTTTATTTTTTTCACTTAGGGATGAGGGGCTTTTGATCTTTTTACACCTTGTACGACTTAAAAGCATAAAATAAGCCTCTTTTCTTCAGTTTTCAAAGATCAAAATCATTAATTTTCTCTTAAAACTCAAAACCCAAGAAAACCCAAGGGTTTCACAGTGCATTCATCATCTAGCTCTATACTTCAAATTAAGTTCAAATTCTTGTATGCTTCAAGCATGTTTCTCTTCCCTAAACTTTAAGTTTACATTGTGGCATAAATTTAATGGATTTTCATATTTTTTAAATTGTGGGTTTTAAAATTGGGTTGAGAGATTTTGGTTGTTATTGATTGAATTGCTTGTACCATGTTTTGAATTGATTATTCATACTTTAAATTGATATTTTTGGGATTGAATCGGTACATTATTTAAATGGTTGGAATAAGGGACATGGTTTTCCCCAAATTAGATGAATTTTGACTTGGAATTGCATGAACCTCAACCCACTTTGTGAATTTGATTTTTATTATGGAAAATACATGGTTTAACTTGCTTTTGAATACAATGCATTGCATTAATGGATAAATAGATATAAAAGTGAATTTGAATGGCCTTGGTGCCCATGATTTGAATTTTAATGGAACTTAGGAGTCCAATTTGATTGTGTGAATTGGTTTGTCATAAATATATTAGTTGCAAGCATATTGGTATGAAAATACCAAGTGGTAAATGCCTTAGTGAATGGCTCCTGGATTAATGGTTAGTTTTATGTATAAATTGTTTTAATTTCGGCTTAAAAGGGATTGTGTAGCTCACCGTGAAGGTGTAAGTCTCGGGGGAATGAACAATGAAAACCACGTTTGCCGGTGTTGGGGGTCTATATGACCGTGTGATTGACACACGCTTGATATGTATATATATATACATATACATATACATATACATATATGTACATATATATATTTGAGACGGCTATTGCCCATGATGACTTTAGTTTTTCTTTGGATTTTTCTCGGTTCATGCGGCTAACACGCACTGGAGCCCTTTCAGCAGGGGGAGCTGAACCTATATAGCCCATGGGTGCTCTTAGAACTGATCGAGCTACACAATCTAGGGTAATGATTTTAAAAAGTCTCATATTCATAACCCTTATCCTATCCCGACATACTATATACTTACATATAAATATGTGCATGTGGTTTTTACTGATTTTCTTTAGACATGGAATTGTGTTATCACTTTTCCTAAGTTACATGTCAATGTTTATCCTACTGACTGTCCTAGGACGCTATATCATTTCATTATGTAGGATTCGAAGACATTTCTGTTGCTCTTGTACAGCGTTAGGTGGTGAGCACGTTCGTTGAGTTATTGTGAAGTAGTAAGCCTCCATCCTTTGGAAGACTTTATCATTTCATCATTCTTTCTTTATTGGTTCAGTACTTTTGGGTTCTTTTTTTAATCATAGTTGGAGGCATGTCCTGGCTTAGATGTTATTCTGATTTTAGTGGCTTTCGTGAACAGATGTGGGTTGGTTGGTTATTGATTAACTCTTAGATTTTATTTGAGTTAGCTAGTTTTCTTTCATTACTATCTTAATTGGCTTCCACTTTACCATTATTATTATTGTGCTCATGAGGTTAGGCTAAGGGAGTGGTCTCCGGTCCATGATGGGCTTGAGATACCTGTCACGAACAACTCCTAGTTCAGATCGTGACAAAAAGCTACCTCCTAAATGTAAAGATAAGATTTAAATAATGGTGGTTAGACCGACTTTATTGTATGGGGCAGAGTGTTGGTTTTTCAAGAAGGCTCACATCCAAAAGATGAAGGTGGCAGATAAGAGAATGCTTCGGCGGATGTGTGAGTGCACTAGAAAAGATAGGATTAGAAATGAGGTTATTCAAGATAAGGTGGGAGTGACTTCGGCGAAAACCAAGATGAGAAAAGTGTTTTTAAAAAAGTACTTTTGATCAGAAGCAATTTGTGTTTGGTCAATAAATTTTAAAATACTTTTTAAGTAATAATTAATATTTGATCAAACTTTTTAAAAGTGCTTTTAAAAATAAATCTCATAAGTGCTTTTAAGAAGAAACTATTTTTTTAACTTATGGAAAACTGTTTTTTTTGCTCACCAGGAACACTTATTTTCTTTTAAAAGTTTGGTCAAACACCTCATTTTATTAAAAAAGTATTTTTGAGAAAATATAATCTTAGCCAAATGGGCTAATAATCACCTTCCCCACCATTTTTCACTCATAAAACTTATATCAAAAAGTTGGCATCTTTTCAGAAGATATTAGTTTTTTTACCTTGATGGTTATGATCTATTCATCTTAAATTTATATATTTTACAATTTGAGCGTTTTTAAAATTAATAAGGTTACCAACAAGAAAAATGCACCCAAAAAATTCAAAGGAACATGTTCCCTCTAGCGGAAAAATTACAATCACATAAATTCAGAGCAATATGAAAAAGTAGACATTATATGTATTTAGTTTATTTTACATGGATTTTATATTCTTATTTTATGGTGTTGATGGACATTTAATGTTATTATTTAATGTTATGTATATGTATATTTAGGCGGAAATCAATTTCTATATCATTTTCATATACTATCATTTTTGTACCATATTTCTAGGAGTTGTCATTTAACCTTTTCGGGGCTATTTTTATACTATGGTTCTAACAGGTAGTTATTTAACCTTTTGGGAAACTAATTTGTACACCATTTTCATATCATGTTTTCATGACGTAGTGGAATAACCTTAACAGGATACTATTTTCATACCATATTTCTAGGAGATTTCGCACATCAATTTCTATATGATTTTCGATAATGGTATGAAATTATTTGTGATATTTATAGTTCAAATGTATTTTTAACCATTAAAAATTTCGTTTAACAATGTTCTTTGTTTGTGCATAAAGATAAAGCGAAAACTTGCATTCAATAGTGCAAGTTTCCAGTCCAGTTCCAAAGACACACAGGATCGCTTGGCACCAATAGTAACAATATGTAGGTGTTTTGTGGATATCTATCCTAACAATATACTTAATATCCAACTCTTTAATTTTGTGTCTACACTCAAATAACTAGCAATTGCGTTAGCCAACCCGTTATACTTGGTGTTTGAATCGAACTTGATTTCTTCAGACTTGCAATTCTTGTATCTCCCTGACATCATAAAATATATGAGAAATAACTATTTAAAATATTTATTATTTTTCATTCAACTCACTCAAAAATAAGATCCTAAAACGCATACTATGATTCTAGCACTCAATTCAAACTTGTTATGGCATATGACAAATTGTCTGTCATTGAAGCGCCATAATATATACACATAATTAGACACCACAAAACCATTCAATATGTAGAAACAAAACTTGTTTTAAAACTAACATTATCGGAGAAAAAACTTTTCTACATTAGGAACTATTGTGTTAACAACCACAATACTAAGTGATTTCAACCATACTACCATGTTGTTTGCGTATAACTTTTTTTTAAAAAAATCATAATTACTTGATACATCCCATGTTCCACCGTGCAAAATCATGATAGAAATTTTGTACCAATTCCTTCACTGAAATAATTTCAAACTGTTCCTCACCCAGATATGAATTTTCAATGTGTCTTTCATTAGAGTAAGTCCTATGAGAGAGATGGGACATTTTGCAAATATACACTTTGAAAACTATTTTAAGTTTTTAGACACAAGTCTTGAAAAATTAAGTATTTAGACACTAGGATGACATCCGCACTTCTTATATATAATCCTAGCACACAAGTTTTAAACTTTACACTTTAGTCCCCACCTCATCCATGTAATATTTAATATATTTTTTTTCTATTTCCACCATTTTTTATAATTCCCTATTTTAATTAAAAAAAATTGTCCAAGAAGCCACCAATAGGAGCTCCCCTTTTTCACTAATATTTTCCAATTCCGGCCACTTTACCTATAAAATATTGCTCATCGCAACTGAAAATCTCCATTCTTGGTCATTGTCTCCATTGTTGTTCCATTTTTTTTTGAAAAAATTGCAAAAAATATTTTTTCACCATTTTACTAGCTTGAAAAGCTTTCCAAATCTCATCAATACCTCGTCATTAGATATATTTCAGTAGTTTATAAGTCGTACACATACATTTCTCCATTCCAGTGCTAGGAGGGCATCAATCATATTCAAAATCCGTTCATTCCCATTTTTGTACGGAGGTTTTCATACCAGTGATCAATCAGTTATAGACTGATACCTTAATCTATTATCAATTAGTGTGGTCTATAATAACAGTAGTTGAGGTAGTTACCATGGGGGTGATTATATGGATGTGTGGGAGGAGGGTCCTAACTATTGAAAGTGGAAATAATCTAGTATGGAGATAGTGCCCACCCCGCCGCGTCGCAATGATTTATACGACGACATGGTTTGAAGTATAATTGAGAGCAGAGAATCAAATTGCGAGCCAAAGAATATTATGATTAGCTATCTAATGAATAGGTGAGGTAAAATAGATCCCTTATTCATAAAGAATGATCGAAATGTGTCCTTATATATGTTGGATGTAGCTATCGATGGCTATAGGCCATTACTGAGGATAAATGTCATCCCGGGGTCTCCAAAAAGGCCTCCACCACACCCGACAATCAACGAACATGGTTCATTTGAAGATGAGAGTTTGGATGTTCGTCCAATGGATACGGATGATCATTCAATAGAATTAGAAGATCCAAATTTCTTTCATGAAGAGAGAGAGAAGAGTGCGGATTGGGATGAAAAACCATCCACACCTTCTTCGATGGAACTAGTTTTCACGTAAATCAAATATTTAGTAGCAAAAAAGAGCTGAAATTGTTGTTGGACGTAGCATCGATTAAAAATTCTTGTGATTATGCTACGTTGAAGAGCTGCGGCAAATTCTTTAAGGTAAAATGTATTTGTCCTAGTTGCATGTGGATGTTGCGGAAAAAGAAGTATGAATGCACAGACAAATTTTTCATCTATAAATACATCGGCGATCATACTTGCGGCAATTACGAACATGTATCGCACAGGAAAGTGTCCGGACACTAGTGAGATTCAGAGGATCATTTTTAAGAACTTTAGCAGTAGACCAACCTATTGGAAATATTGGATGGGGGTGTGATTGCCAAGAAAATGGTTTGAGGGACACTGGAGCACGGTTATTCTTGTCTACCATCTTTTTCGTACATAATCGACGCTATTAATGTTGGGACTACCTATTCCATCATCGTGAACAAGGATGATTGTAGGTTTATGAATTACATTTTAGCCTTGGTCCCTTGCATTAGGGGATTCGCCCACACGAGAAAGGTTGTTGCAATCGATGACACTTATTTACATGGTAAGTACAAGGGCATGTTGCTAAACACGGTTGCACAGGATATTGAGAACCATATTTATCCCATTGCCATTTACGTCATTGACAAGGATAATGATGCATCTTGGACATTCTTCTTTAAGAAGCTAAAGTCTATAGTGGTCGATGGACTAGATTTATACTTTATCTCCAATAGGCACAAGAGCATTACCAACGACATTGCGAGGGCTTACGACCATGCTCATCACGGGTACTACATGAGGCACCTAGGTGAAAATCTTCGGGTAAATCACCAATGCAAAGATCACCTCTATCTATTTTACCATGCGGCAAAGGCATATTCTTTCGAGGAAGATAGCGACCATTTTGAGGAATTCAAGAACTATTGTATTGAGGCATCCTTTTTCCTCGATCATAAGCTTGGTTTTGAGAAATGGAGCAGGGCATATTTCCACAGCAACAGGTTTAATGTGATGACCATAAATATTGTCGAGTCGATCAACTCATGTTGATTGTCGAAAGGGAGTACTGTAACTCCCTGAAATATCATCCCGAGATGCCACACGGTGCCCAAGGCTAAACGTAGCCTCAAGCTAACCCGTTAAGCTAAAACACTACCCTTGGGTTCCAACACAACAACATACATGCTATGCTAAGGATATATATATAAGTACATATCATATCACATCGCACATGGCACGGAATATCGTTAGACTGTACATATATGAAATGTCTATACACAAACCAACCTAACAATGCACTAGTCTGACATAGCCTCTATACAGAAAAATCAACGAGCCATTGGGACAAACCCCCCAACTGACTCAACAGACCAAAGGGATCACAAAACAACAACACCAAAACTAGCAACTTGGTACTTGAACCATGAGGACTCACCACTGAAGGAACGTAGATACGGCACTCAGATATCACTGTCGCGGCTGTAGCTGAGTACCTGAACCTACATCATGGTAAGAATGTAGCCCATAGAGAAATATGTGGGTCAATACAAGATACATACTGAGTATGTGGGGGCGCATGCAAAATATAAATAATATCATAAATTTTGTAAAAACGTACATACGGACAATAATGACACACCTGGCTTGAGTGACATTGAATCATGCAACTCATAATATCTTACATAGGAAATGTAGGACAAAAACCGCATAAATCATTATAGATCATCATAGGCAACTTAACTTACCACATCAAAACTCGGAGTGACTCGGTATTTCAATAAACATGACTCTTATGGATAGGGGAGTTTCCTATAACCGACAACCCCACGTGAGCTACGTGGATTACCAACGTTTGAAACCCCCGTTGGCAGAAGCATCATACTCTTTGGCAGGGAGTACGACCTTAAAATTGCAATAATCACAATCGGGCTCTCTAGCCAATAATATCATCATCAAACAACCCTACGGTGGCACATAGGTTTGGGGAAATACCAAATTTCTCTCTTGGTGCTAAGTACTACTCCCCAACAAGCTCAGAACGTATTAGGAAATCCACCACAACATCACAAGGGTCTATCATAAAGACCAAATCAAATCTCTTTCTCATTTATCAAATCATATCAATTTGTGGATTCCTAACTCAACACATTTTAGCTCAAAATATTTTAATCTTCCGCAACATCAACAAGGTATCAATGCATTGAACCATAACCGACTCAACATTTGGAAAAGGAATATGATGACTCAATACATAATATTTTCAACAATTTAGCTCATCAAAACCATCCAGAAAATACCAAGACTCATTGCAACTTCAATATCAACATTTCTCAATTTTCCATCCACTCTCATTTAAAGGTACTTGAGACATCAACCCATAGTAGAGATATAGAATTTCCAATATCAATTATAAATTCATAATAAGGAAATAGTGGAATGATAGTATAAATCAAGGCTTAACAAATTAAATCATCATACTCTCATAATCAAATACTTTTTGGACATAATTCCATTTCAACATCATACACATATCGGATGACATAATCCCATAGCTCATGGACAATAATATAAGATATAAAACCATATTTCCAATTCATGGTAAAACATGTAAAATCTCATGTCAATGTAATTCAACAAAAATATCGGGCACAAGATCGAAAGGATAATCTTGTTCAAAGCCCCACATACCTAAAAATAAAAGTTGAATATGAACTTCCGACTCCGGAACTTTATTCACGAAAATAAAGGGTGCTTCTTGAATCCCTTAACATGATCAACTCGAATCCCAAATCAATTTAAAATTTCTACGGTTCATCAAGAGAGATAGAAAGATGAAATTTGGAGTAGTAGGGTTGGGGTTTGAGCCTTAGGAAATATTGGAGAAAAATGAGCTATTGAATGCTCTCAATGGAATTAAATCCATGATTTACCTGGATGGACTGGAGTAGGAATGACCAAAATACCCTAAAAAATCAAATAATGTCAAATCTGTCCTTTGGTGGACTGTTTTGATAGACTGAAGTAGATCGACCATAAATTTTTGTTCCAATGGCCAAATAGGATGAAACCAATTTCATTGGAAAGAGAACTTTCAGAGCTTTCTGTTGATATATAGTAGCTCACCCAGATCATTATGTACAAGGAGTTATGATTGTTTGAATTTGACCCTAAAATTCGCCTGGCCTCAGTATTTTTTCCTGCACATTTACTGTTCACCGCTATTCACGGTTAGATCGGAATGATCATAACTCATTGCTCGAGTGTTCGTTTTGGATGATCCACATATCCTTGGAAATCTTATTCGATGCTCTATGCGATGATGGGTCACATATCCAGAAATTCCACACTTAAAAATTATTAATCATGATAAAGAACAGAATTCAACACATTTTCGTCCAAGATCTTAATGGAAAAAATTTTCAAGGCCTCACATCATCTCCCCCTTGGAAACATTCGTCCTCGAATGTTGATAGGTAGGTCAAGAATACTATGAAAATGAGTATATAGAGAAAAATCATCTTGACCAAGCATATACTCGATTCTAGATATTTTTGGATATCGTAGAAAACATAAAAGCCAAGATAAACATAGCAATAAGGATTAAATAAAAAGAGAACGATAACTTTGACATGCTCAGGATTCATAGGAAAGAGGTGGAGATATTTGGCGTCCATATCCGCTTCGGCTTCCCAAGTAGCACTCTCCACGGATTGATTTCGCCAAAGCACTTTAACCAAAGGAACTTCCTTGTTTCTTAGCCTACGAACTTGAAAGTCAAAAACCTCAACCGGAATCTCTTCATATGAAAGACTATCTTGAATACTCGAGCTTTCGGAAGGATCAATCACAACAAAATCACCAATAGACTTCTTAAGCATAGAAACATGGAAAATCGGGTGGACGTTAGATAACTCTGTGGGCAATTCAACCTTATACGCTACCTTTCCAATGCGATCCACAATCTTATAGGGACCAATGTAATGGGGACTTAGTTTCCTTTTCTTCCCAAATCTCTTCACCCCTTTCATGGGTGAAACTTTCAAGTACACTAAATCACCAACATCAAATTCAAGGTTTTTCCTCCTTACATCTGCGTATGATTTTTTACGACTTTGGGCAATTTTTAACCTTTCCCGAATTAACTTAACCTTCTCTATGGCCTCGAACACCGCATCCGGTCCATTCGTGGCAGTCTCACTAACTTTAAACCAACCAATGCATGATATACACCTTCTGCCATACAAAGCTTCAAAAGGGGCCATTCCAATAGTAGCATAAAAACTGTTATTGTAAGCAAACTCGATTAATGCTAAGTGCTCATCCCAACTACCTTTAAAATCAAGCACACAAGCCCTCAACATATCTTCTAAAGTCTGAATGGTCCGCTCGGCTTGACCATCTGTTTGCGGATGGAAAGCAGAACTTAAATGAATTTGGGTACCAAGACCCTTCTGGAAAGATTTTCAAAACTGAGAGGTAAATTGAGTACCTCTGTCAGAAATAATAGCCAAAGGGTTTCCATAAAGTCTGATGAGTTCTCGAATATATATTCTAGCATAATCTTCAGTTGTATATGATGAATGCACAGGCAAGAAATGAGCTGATTTCGTCAGCCGATCTACAACAACCCAAATCGAATCATGATGGCGACGAGAAGGAGGCAAACCAACTATGAAGTCCATATTCACCTCTTCCCACTTCCGAGTAAGAATTTTAAACTCTTGCATCACACCACTGGGCCTTTGATGCTCTATTTTAACCTGTTGACACGTGGAATACTTCGCCATAAATTCTGCTATATTCCTCTTCATACCGTTCCACCAATAGATTTCCCGCAAATTATGGTACATCTTGGTAGCACCAGGATGGATGGAGTATCGCGTACCATGCGCTTCTGCCATAATCCTCTACTTCAAGTTATCAACATCAGGAACACATAATCTTTCTCGAAGTCTCAAAACTCCATCTCCCCCTTAGGAGAAAACCTCCACCTTTTGGTCTTTAATTGACTCTTTTAACCTGACCAAGGTAGGATCCCTATCTTGCTTCTCCTTCACTTCCGAAACTAAAGAGGATTCGGAACCGCTTTGCACTCCTATACTACCGTCAGCATCACCAAACAACCTAACCCCCAATCTAGCCAAACAATGTACCTCACGGGCCAGCTCCTTCTTACCAATCTCCACATGTGCTACGCTACCCATGGACTTCTGACGAAGGGTATCTGCTACTACATTAGCCTTACCCGGATGATATAGCACGCTCATATCATAATCTTTCAACAGTTCTAACAATCATCTCTGCCTAAGATTCAAATCCTTTTGGGTGAATACATACTGCAAGCTCTTATGGTTCGTGAAGATGTCAACATGGACACCATACAAATAATGTGTCTAGATTTTTAAAGCAAAAACCACGGTAGCTAATTCAAGGTCACGGGTAGGATAATTCTTCTTGTGGGGCTTTAGCTGCCTGGAAGCATAAGCTATAACCTTGCCCTTTTGCATCAATACACAACCCAAACCGACTCTGGAAGAATCGCAATACACCACAAAACCATCAACACCGTTAGGCAAAGTCAACACAGGGGCTGAAGTGAATCAAGTCTTCAACTCCTGAAAACTCTTCTCGCAAGATTTGGGCCACAAGAACTTCACTTTCTTTTGGGTCAAATGGGTCATAGGAGACGTAATAGATGAAAAACCTTCAACAAAATGATGATAATAACCAGCTAGACCCAAGAAACTTTGGATATCAGAAGGAGAAATAGGTCTAGGCCAACTCCTTATAGCCTCTATCTTTTGAGGATCAACTCTAATACCTTCAGAAGAAACAACATGACCCAAGAAGGCTACAGAGTTCAGCCAGAACTCACACTTACTGAACTTAGCATACAGCCGATGAGTTCGAAGAATTTCCAACACGATTCGGAGATGATCCGCATGATCACCCTCACTTCGGGAGTAAATAAGAATATCATCAAGGAACACTATTATAAATAAATCTAGATATGGCTGGAATACATGGTTCATAAGATCCATAAAGCCGTTGGAGCATTAGTTAACCCGAAAGACATCACTAGAAATTCAAAATGATTGTAACGTGTTCGGAAGGCTGTCTTGGGGATATCACATTCCTTAACCTTAAGTTGGTGATAACCGGATTCGAGGTCTATCTTCGAAAAGTAGCTCGCACCTTGCAATTGGTCAAATAAATCATCAATTCGAGGAAGCAGATATTTATTCTTGATAGTAACCCTATTAAGCTGCCGATAATCAATACACATTCGCAAAGAACCATCTTTCTTATGCACAAACAGGACAGGTGCACCCCACGGGGACACACTAGGTCTGATAAAGCTTTTGTCTAAAAGATTTTTTAATTGCTCCTTCAACTCTTTAAGTTACGCGGGAGCCATACAATATGAAGGAATAGAAATACGCTGAGTATCGGGAAGAAGGTTAATCCCAAACCCTATCTCTCTATCAAGAGGTACTCCAGGGAAATCTTCCAGAAAGATATCAAGAAACTCATTAATAACATTAATTGACTGAATGGTCGAGGTTTCAGACTTAGTGTCTTTAACCCGAACCAAATGGTGGATGCAACCCTTGGAAATCAACTTCCTAGCTTTGAGATAGGATATGAAACAACCCTTAGGAATCACAGAACTCTTGGACCATTCAAGGATAGGTTCATCAGGAAACTGAAACTTGACCAAACGGGCACGACAATCAATAGACGCATAGCATGAGTGAATCCAATCCATACCTAGAATGATATCAAAGTCAACCATATCTACCTCAATCAAATCAGCATACATAACCCGATGAAAGACAGTAGTGGGATATTTTTTATACACCTGCTTAGAAATAACAGACTCTCCTACCGGAGTAGAAATGAAAATAGGCTCAGAAATTAGTTCAGGATCTATTTTAAAATTTACAGCAACCAGAGGTGTCACATAAGAAAAACTCGAACCAGGGTCTATCAATACATAGACATCAAAATGGAAAACATGGAGCATATCAGTGACAACATCGGGAGAGTCCTCCTGCTCCTAACGAGGTAGTATAGCATAGAAACGATTCTGGCATTGACCGCCAGCAGTACTAGATGAAGCACCCTGAGGAGGAAGAGGACGGGCTGCGGAAGGCCGGGCACTAGTAGCCTGACTCTGGGGACGGGCATCACGACTTCGCTGTCTGGCATACGGTCAATCTCTAAGTATGTGGCCCAACTTTTCACAACCAAAACAGCCCTGCTGCCCCATATAACACTCCCTAAAATAGTCTTTACCATACTTAGCACACAAAGGAGGATGAGGCCGATTGCTTACACTGTCTTGAGACCTGGAAGGTACCGACCTATTCTCGAGCTCTTGCCTGCCCCAATATACGGGAGAACTAGCTGAGAAAGGCGCAGGTATAAATGTACGTCTCTGAAACTGAGGGCAACTCCCTCCGAAGAATCTAGTCTGACCAGACCCCTGTTGCTCTGATCTGACTCTCTTAATCCCTCTTACTCTTTCTCTTTCCTTTATATTATCTGACTCATTCTGTTGGGCGTGAATCATTAACCTAGGAAGATTAATCTCCCTATTGATCATAGCAGATCTGCATTCTTTCACCACATAACTCGACACCCCAGTTAGAAACTTGCTCATAATAGTCCTCGAGTCAGCCATCATATTGGGAGCGCACTTCGATAGCTGATTAAACTTAAGACAATACTCCTTAACCGACATGGAGCCTTGTCTCAAATTCATAAACTCTTCTATATTAGCTTCCCGTAACTCAAGAGGAAAAAATCTATCCAAGAACATCTTAGAATAATTGCCAAGTCACCGAAGCGGTATCTTCCTCTCTACCTTTATTCCACATCTACACCCAGTCATAGGCAACATCCTTCAACAGATAAGAAGCCAGCTCCACACTTTCTTCCTTGGTCACGTGCATAATCTGTGTAATTTTCTTCATTTCATCAACATACATCTGCGGGTTCTCACCTGCTCTCGACCCATGAAACTCTGGCGGACTCATCCACATAAAGTCACGAATTCGTGCTGCTGCTGAATTATTTTCCTGCGGAGGTAGAGCGTTGGCCTGAGTATTGGCGGTAACTGACTGGGCTAGAGTCTGAAAAGCTGCCTTAAATTCGGCATGGGATACCGTCTCATGTAACGGATCAATGGGTTGAGGTTGCTTATTGTTTCCGCGAACTCGACGTGAAGGCATTTTCTATCATAAGAACGCACGAATTAACAGCAGAAGGAAACAGTTGTAAGCATGATAGACTCTTGTAGAAAGAAAGAAATGATTTTTCCTAGAACGCCCCATAGCCTCTTGATCATAGGTGTGGTGCGCTATACACCGACGCTCAAAACTCTACGTAATGCAGCTTGTCAAACTCCCTAGGACTCTTCACAACCTTACGCTATGATACCAAGTTTGTAACGACCTGAAATATCATCCCGAGATGCCACACGGTGCCCAAGGCTAAACGTAGCCTCAAGCTAACCCGTTAAGCTAAAACACTACCCTTGGGTTCCAACACAACAACATACACGCTATGCTAAGGATATATATATAAGTACATATCATATCACATCGCACATGGCACGGAATATCGTTAGACTGTACATATATGAAATGTCTATACACAAACCAACCTAACAATGCACTAGTCTGACATAGCCTCTATACAGAAAAATCAACGAGCCATTGGGACAAACCCCCCAACTGACTCAACAGACCAAAGGGATCACAAAACAACAACACCAAAACTAGCAACTTGGTACTTGAACCATGAGGACTCACCACTGAAGGAACGTAGATACGGCACTCAGATATCACTGTCGCGGCTGTAGCTGAGTACCTGAACCTACATCATGGTAAGAATGTAGCCCATAGAGAAATATGTGGGTCAATACAAGATACATACTGAGTATGTGGGGGCGCATGCAAAATATAAATAATATCATAAATTTTGTAAAAACGTACATACGGATCATAATGACGTACCTGGCTTGAGTGACATTGAATCATGCAACTCAAAACATCTTAGATAGGAAATGTAGGAGAAAAACCGCATAAATCATTATAGATCATCATAGGCAACTTGACTTACCACATCAAAAACTCGGAGTGACTCGGTATTTCAATAAACATGACTCTTATGGACAGGGGAATTTCCTATAACCGACAATCCCATGTGAACTACGTGGAATACCAACGTTTGAAACCCCCGTTGGTGGGAGCGCCATACTCTTTGCCAGGGAGTACGACCTTAAAACTGCAATAATCACAATCGGGCTCTCTGGCCAATAATATCATCATCAAACAACCCTACGGTGGCACATAGGTTTGGAGAAATATAAAATTTCCCTTTCGGTGCTAAGTACTACTCCCCAACAAGCTCAGAATTACGCGTTAGGAAATCCACCACAATATCACAAGGGTCTATCATAAAGACCAAATCAAATCTCTTTCTCATTTATCAAATCATATCAATTTGTGGATTCCTAACTCAACACATTTTAGCTCAAAATATTTTAATCTTTCTCAACATCAACAAGATATCAATGCATTGAACCATAATCAACTCGACATTTGGACAAGGATATGAATACTCAATACATAATATTTTCAACAATTTAACTCATCAAAACCATCTAAAAAATACCAAGACTCATTACAACTTCAATATCAACATTTCTCAATTTGCCATCCACTCTCATTTAAAGGTACTTGAGACATCAACCCATAGTAGAGATATAGAATTTCCAATATCAATTATAAATTCATAATAAGAAAATAGTGGAATGATAGTATAAATCAAGGCTTAACAAATTAAATCATCATACTCTCATAATCAAATACTTTTTGGACATAATTCCATCTCAACATCATACACATATCGGATAACATAATACCATAGCTCATGGACAATAATATAAGATATAAAACCATATTTCCAATTCATGGTAAAACATGTAAAATCTCATGTCAATGTAATTCAACAAAAATACCGGGCACAAGATCGAAAGGATAATCTTGTTCAAAGCCCCACATACCTAAAAATAAAAGTTGAATATGAACTTCCGACTCCGGAAATTTATTCACGAAAATAAAAAGTGCTTCTCGAAGCCCTTAACATGATCAACTTGAATCCCAAATCAATTTGGAATTTCTACAATTCAATCAAGAGACATAGAAGGATGAAATTTGGAGTAGTAGGATTGGGGTTTGAGCCTTAGGAAATTTTGGAGAAAAATGAGCTATTGAATGCACTTAATGGACTTAAATACATGGTTTACCCGAATGGATTGGAGTGGGAGTGACCAAAATACCCTTAAAAATCAAATAATGTCAAATCTGTCCTTTGGTGGACTGTTTTGATAGGTTGAAGTAGATCAACCATAACCTTTTGCTCCGATGGACAAATTGGATGAAACCAATTTCATTGGAAAGAGGACTTTCTGAGCTTTCTGTTGATATATAGTAGCTTATCTAGATCATTATGTACAAAGAGTTATGATCATTTAAAGTTGACCCTAAAATTTGCCTGGCCTCAGTATTTTTTTCTTGCATATTTATTGTTTACCACTATTCACGGTTAGATCATAATGATCATAACTCATCTCTCGAGTGTCCATTTTGGATGATCCTCATATCGTTGGAAAGCTTATTCGATGCTCTACGCGATGACAGGTCGCATATCTAGAAATTCCATATAGAAAAATTATTAATCATGATAAAGAACAGAATTCAACATATTTTCGTCCGAGATCTTAACGAAAAAAATTTTTTAGGGCATCCCAATTACCCTATGGCATCCATATTTAATTCAATTTCTAACAGGTATAGTGAGAAATTCAGGAAAAGGTGTGCATATGTCCTCAAATATAAGGATAACAAATTTGTGCCTGCCATCGAAAAGATCTTAAGGGAAAATATGAGTGAGGGCGACTCCTTTTATGTGAAGAACATAAGCGGGGACAAAAGGCAATTCAGAGTGTTCGACAGTGGTTATACGACCAAAGTCGACCTACTAGAAAAGTTGTGTTCTTGCAGAAAGTTTGACTTCATCAAAATACCATGCACTCATACGATGGCCGCTTTGTGATCGAAGCACAGTGATGATTATAGTTTGCGAGTGTATGAGTACTCTTCGCCCGTGCATAAAGTGGAAGAGTACCTCCTTGCATATTCAGAAATAATTAATATTGTCCTTTTGGAGTTCGAATGGTGCGTGCCACAAGAATTGCTAGACGTGAACATTATTCCACCTATTGTCGACACTAAGCTTGAAAGGAAAAAAGGTAAACGCATTAAGGGCTTGGGTGAGGCTTTCAAGTCGAAGAGGAGGAACAAGTGTTCACTGTGCAAGAGACCCGGGCACAAGAGAAACGCTTGTAACAACAACAAATCATAGTTAGACTTGTATGAATTTATATTTTTGTAAGTCATGGCAGTTTATGCATTTTGACAACGTTGCAGCAGTCTGATTAATGCCAGTCTTATTGATCTTACTCTGTGTCTATTATCAATCTTTTAAGTTATTGCATATATTATGTGTCAAGTTTATTAAGAGTATTCTTTATATACCACATAGTTTGTTATCGATCATATTTCAAGTCTATTAAAAAACTCAAATTATTCAAACGAGTAGATGAACAGTCGAGCATTTATGACACATAAAAAAAGTTATTGCACGTCCACTCACACCCTGTGTCGATTGGGTATATGTTATCTCCTCAAATTCCACTAATCCAAGCATCTATCTACTACTGATCGGGAAGACCAAAACTTTTATTTTGGTCTATATAAACAACCATCAACTATACACAATATTCATCTTCTTCATCCCAAAAAATTAATATATACGATCAGATGCTGAGTATTCCATTCATACCATAAAGGAGGGTTCGTTTCCATTGTATCCATAATATTTTTCTCCTCTAAAATTACCTAGACGTCTCTTCTATGGTCTGGGTTAGGACAGGAATCACTTCTACCGTGAAATCTGACGTATCGCTCATTTTTTACGGACGATTGTGGAGAGGCTGAACATGAAGACCGAGGAGTTGATATCCTCCCCCCCTCACCATCTTCTTAGTTTAGGCTTTAGTTTTTGTCGTAGTTATAGTTTTAAGTTCATTGCAATGAAACTTTCATGCTTAGGGAATTTGTTAGATGAAAGCTTCTTTCTTTTGCCCTTTTTCCTCGTATTTGGCTGTAAATATGGTGTAAAACCATGGCTACAATGAACTTATAAAATAAAGTATTTTCTGTTTGAAATTTTGTTGCAATGCCCTTTTTGTTTGTCTCTACATTAATTTTATAATTTTATTCTTGGTTGAAATTTTGCAATTTCCCCTGTTAGAAGATAAAACAGTTGTCAGACGTTAAAATTAATAGTCTATCATATATATATATGAATTCATATATGCTAATGGATAATGAATCTGGTCTATCAATGATTACGTTGATTTCTACAAAATTAATTGCAAGGTCGATGTATTATATGATTGACCGAGATCAATAACTACGCGTGACTGTCTAGTAATCGATGGATTTCATTATGTGGGTTGATGAAATATAAATAATTAAATAAATAAAATTATGTCAATTGTAAATCATATACTGCAAGCTTTATCACTAATATCCCATACTGTTGGACCTCTTGCATAGACCTTAAATATAATCAATGCCTTCTCATGTATTGGGTAGATGATAAACCATATAGATCCACACACGATCAATGCTAAGGTATATACGGGTTGATGCAATGGTCAAAAAAATATTCGTACATAGTCAAAATGTAAATAATTAAATAAGTGAAATTGATTTGAGGGCCATAGATTGTATCCATTGTAAATCATAAACTTAAAGCCTTGTCAATAATATACCGTATGGGTTTATTGCTCTTAGTAGAATATTTGAAAAAAAAAATTAATTAATAAAATAATAAATAATTAGATTTTATGCAATTAAAGAAGCTTGAACAGGTCATGTGATCATATAAGAGTCCACGTAAATTGGAGAAGGTGATCAAAGATGTGTGAGGATGGACAGTGGATGAACAAATGAATTCCTCACAACATAATTGTACTTTGGTAAACATTGCCCTAAGGATGTTGGTTTTTCAACCACAACTCATCGCCTCACACATCTTTGATCACCATTTTCAATTTACGTGGACTCTCATACAATCACATGACTTGTTTAGGCTCATTTAATTGCATAAAATTTAATTATTTATTATTTTATTAATTAAATAATCTTTTCAAAATATGTGCTAGTTATGGTCTATGAATATGTATCCTCGTCTAGTGCATTTATTAATGAAGTAGTCCATAGTTTATGATAGACTATGCTTAGTTATTTACTCGATCTGATATAGTCTAGCATAGACTGGGAACTACTTCAACAATTAAATAAATAGACGATGATATTTATTTATAGATCATGACTAGCACATATTTTAAAAAGGATTATTTAATAATAAAATAATAAATAATTAAATTTTATGCAATTAAATGAGCTTAAACAACTCATGTAACCGTATGAGAGTCCACGTAAATTGAAAGTAGTGATCAAAGATGTGGGGTGATGAGTTGTGGTTGAACAAATGAATTTCCCACAACATACTTGTGTTTTGGGTAAAAATTGCCCTGAGGATGTTGGTTGTACAACCACTACTTATCCTCAGATATTTTTGATCACCTTCTACAATTTATGTGGACTTTCATACAATCACATGACTTGTTTAAGCTCATTTAATTGCATAAAATTCAATTATTTATTATTTTATTAATTAATTATTTTTTCCCTAATATTCTACTAAGGGAAATAAATCATTACGGTATATTATTGACAAGGCTTTGCGTCTATGATTTACATTGGACACAATCGATATCCCTCAAATTAATTTTATTTATTTAATTGTTTATATTTACTATGTACTAATGTTTGTACCATTTCACCAACCCGTATATACCTTAGCATTGATCGACTGTCGATCTATACGTTTCATCATCTACCCAATACATGAGAAGGCATCAACTATATTTAAGGTCTATGAAAGAGGTTCAACAGTAACAAAATTTAAATATTAGATTTTTACACTAGTAATAAAATATATGTCAAATTACATCCAATGGTAATATCTCAATTTTTTCTTCTATAAAAGGAAGGCTATTTTTGTTTGAATACTCTAATTATTTTTGGCTTTATTTTTTGTTCATTTTTAAACAACTACAATGTCTCAATCATCCCAAACATCAAGTGAAAAAGTGTCCTACATAAGACGTTGTGGTAATCCAGCTGTTTTGAGGACGTCACGCACCAATTCGAATCCAAGTAAAAAATTCTTTAACTGTGTGGTTGGAAAGGTGAGCCTGTACATGAATATGTGATTTATATTTTTTTTTATTTAAGTAAATTCATGTAATAACATATTTTTTTGGTCAAGGATAGTCGCAGATGCTTTTTTTTAAGTGGCTTATGGAAGACTCACCGACGAGCAACCCATCGACACTAAATTTTTTAGGCACTTCAAGTTTTATATACTACAAAGGCTTAGAAAATCTGAAGAAAATAGAGATCTACTCATGCATTGTTAAAATAATCCAAAGAGCAAAGGGATTACTTAAAAGGATCACTAAAAGAAATTGAAATGGAGAGGGATCAACTAAAGAAAAGGTTGATTTTGGATGAAGAAAAAGAGAATGGCCTTAAAAAATTATTGTATGATTTGTTGTTGATGTTGGCTTTTTGAAAAGATGTAATAGAGATGTAGGAAACTGAATAAATAGATGTATGATTTCTTAAATCAATCGTGGATGTAATCTACAATTAATAGAGAATTATTTCTATGTCGTTTATCATCGACCTCTATAAATCATGATAGTTACTAAATTGATAACACAATGTAACATAAAACAGTAAACTTGTTTGTCGTCATTGTAAATATATAATTTATTCAATCAATAGTGTGTGCAATCTATAAATTATAGAGAACAACTTCTATAACATTTGTCATTGACCTTTAGATATTAGGACAATAGCTGAACTGGTAACACTATGCAAACAACTGTTTAATATAACAAAACAATGGAATAACTTAACATAATTTCATCAGTAAATGTCATCATTGACATGGCAAAATATGTAATTCAATTATCCATAAAAACAAATCATTAATAAAATTGTTTGTTCCAAACCACCAAACTACATTTTATCATCATTGAGTTCATTAACAATGCCCATCACATCTACTTCATTTTCTTCATGTTTTTTCTCCTCCTCTTCTACTTCTTTCTTCTCATTTTTTATTTTCTTCTTTTGATGATGATTTCTTCTCTTCTTAAATATTTTCATCCTCCTGGTCAACCACTCCTTTTTCATCAACTGCCTTATCATTTTCTTCTTCTTCTTCTTCTTCTTCTTCTTCTTCTTCTCCTATTATTGATTTATTTTTACCATCTTCTTCTGTTTTCTCCTCATTTTTTGCTTCTTCTTCAGTTGTCATCTCTTCATCCTTTTCTTCTTCTTCTTTTGCATCTTGTTTATCTACTGCCTTCTTCTCTTCCGTTTCTCATTCTTTGTTCTCTTCTTTAACTTTTTCATCTACTGCAACAATGTCAATCACTACGACTATAAGTTCTTCGAGGTTTACTTGATGCCGGCTACGAGGGAGACTGTCGACGTGCACTGTATTATTTTGAAAGGATTATAAAAATTATACAAGAAAATAAAATTGGAAGAACAAAAAATAAATTAGTTTACCTTCATCTTGTTGCTTCTTTTTATTCTTCTCGATTTTCCTTAACCCCTTATCTCTAATAAAAGAAGTAATATCCAGAACACTTTTCTCGAGCCAAGCAACACACTCACGCAGGTCATCATCATTAGAAGCATATGGTGTGATTTTGAGTCCACTTAAGCCAGCATGATCAAAAGCACATGTTGAACTTAGAACATAATTGTGACCATCCAAATCTTCATCTTCGTCCACGACCTCCGCTGATGAAGTCAGGACAGTCACACCTTTTAATTGTGGCTTCAAGGCATCGATGGATATATCCTTAACTTCATCCGTGTATGGCTTAAATATTTTTATGTAGCTCTGCTCCATCTCACGAATAATATGGGTAAGGTACGGTTGCACAATCTATAAAAAAATAAAAATTACACAAAATTAACTAATATAATAATATTATTATTATATTATAATAAGTATAATTTTACCTTCGTGTTGTTTCCTTTGTACTTAAACAGGTCGCCTTTCATTATGTTTTCTCACTTCAACGTGTACCATCTAAGAAGATGAAAAATGGGCAAAGGAGAATCCAACAACTTACCGACAAATCTTTCCAGGTGAGGAAAGACCTCATATATCAAAACCTGCAATCAATAGAAGCGTAAGTAAATCTACAAGGTCTATGTATAAGTACATAAATAGGTAAGAGTCTATAATAAATCAGTAAGATGGTAGATTATATGTACCAGAAATACCCTGGGAAAGCCATATAAAGCGTACGATGCATTATTCCTCTTCACGAACACTTCTTTCTGCTTTCTCAAATCAATCTTGTTTTACAAATAGCTCAATGTCAGCCCAAATGACTCTTTTCCCCATGGATACCTCCTGAAGAAATCTAAATCAGCCGTCACCTTGATGTGGTCTGAATCCACCTTCTTTGACGAATTCTTTGCCAGCAACATCGAGTGCACGAACCAAACCAAAGCGTAATTCAACTTTTGTTGATTATTCAACCTATTACCTTAGATCGGGCTAAGCAACCTTGCAGCAATAATGCTTTTGTTCTTCGTTATCTTAAAATGAAAGCTTTCACCATTTTGGAGGACTTTGTTCATTTTTGATTCATGGGGATATGCTAAATAATTCAGCTCCATAAAAAGAGCAAATTTCTTTAAGCCGAAACAAACTGGCATACCGTTCATACAAAACTAAATTTCATGCAGCTTTTTATTATTTTTTATATGTAGCAGCAACACATAATGGACCACCTGTCCATTAAACTTAAAATGTTTCAGCATATGCCTCAAGTGTTCGAAACAGGTCTTTTTAAAATCAGTATACAACTTTCAACAAGAATCGTTCTAAACTCTTGATAGACGTCATTCTTGCTCTTACAAAAATTGTTGCAGGAAAAGAACCTAGATCATCCATCCAAGTTGTTAGGCCGTACGACTCAACAGATATCTCTCTCTCACAAATTGGCAAGGATAGGGGATCATCCTCCTCCCCATCTCCACTATCTCTTATGTCCTCATCTTCACTGCTATAATTCACTTTCTTCTTCACTTTTCCCTTTAATATTCTCAACATCATCACTCTTATGTGCAATACTTTCGTTATATTCAGAAATATCGGCAAGAATTTTTTATTCAGTGTTTGACTCGGATTCATCAACTACATCTTTTTTTCTCTTCAGAGTTTTGGAAACCTCTTCAGCTTTTCACTTTCTACTGCTAGAAGCAGTGGAAGCAGACCTTTTAACGACTCTATGAACTCTCACCATTTATGATCTATAGCCAAAACTAAATCTGTAGTGGTCGATTTATCGACCACTGGTCTATTAATAAAAATGAAAAAATGCAGCAAAAACAAATCTATAGTGGTCGGTCTATCGACCACTGGTCTATTCAAAAAAGAAAAAATGTCTCATATCAAACATGCAAATAGAGTTCTAACTTCTCCAGCTATTGGCAGTGCAATTCACAACAACAAGAGCACCATTAAAATGGGTCCAATTTAGTACAAAAAAATCAAAATCAATATGCAATATAAATACAAAAATTTTAAAAATTTCTAGCCATTATCCAAAGCAAAATACGATTAAACATGCGAAATCAACAATGTTAACTAAAAACACTCAAATTTTGACTAATTTAATGACGAACAATGCAATTTTTGTTAGAATCGAAGAACCCTAACACAAAATAGGTTGCACTACATGTTGTCTGCATGGACTAGAAGAAATCTAATTCATCCTTTCACTTATAAAATAGGACCCAAGCTTGTCTGGGTTCCTAAGTCTAACCATTGATTTCTTTTGTAGGAGAAGGTGAAAGGAAACAAGAGGCACTGGTACTTAGATAGTTCTTGCTCAAGACACATGACTGGTGATAAGAAAAAGTTCCTTTCACTCTACAAAATAGATGGATAAGAAGTTTCTTTTGGTGATGGAAAAAAGGAAAAAATTACTAGAGTTAGAAGAATTGGCTCATCTGAGTCAAAAGCATTGGAGGATATTTATCTTGTGTAAGGATTGAAGCATAATCTACTAAGCATCTCACAATTATGCTTAAAGTCAAAAGGATGGACACCAAAGAAATTGTGCTCACTGCAAGGAGATATAGAAATGTATATAAAACAGACATAATGGAAATACCAGGACCTGAGCTGACTTATCTAAGTGCAATAGAAACTGATCCCCTCCTTTGGCGCAGAAGATTTGGATATACAAGTCTGAAATAACTAAACATAATTTCCTCCAAAGGCATGGTATTGGGATTACCCAAGATCAAGTTTAAGGAAGAAAAGTTATGTAGTGCTTGTGTAAGGGGAAAGCAGGTAAGGTCTTCTTTTAAGTCAAAGAACTATGTTAGCACATCCAAGTGCCTTGACCTGGTTTATGTGGACTTGTGTGGACCTATGAGACTTCAGAACAGAGATGGAAAGAGGTATGTGTTCATAATTATTGATGATTATTTCAGGTTCACCTGAACATTGTTTCTAGCCTCTAAAGAAGACACCTTTGATGTCTTTAAATTTTTCATTAAGAAAATTGAAAAGAAACTAGGTACTTCCTTAGTCTCCATAAGGTCTGACCATAGTACAGAATTTAAGAATGTAAAATTCTTAGAATTTTGTTCAGCAAATGGTATAGATCATAACTTCTCAGCTCCTAGAACACCACAACAAAATGGAGTGGTGGAAAGGAAAAATAGAACCTTGGAGGATATGGCTAGAACAATAATGCTTGCAGCAAATGTTGTTAAAAACCTTTGGGCTGAGGCAATAAGTACTTCAACATATATCATAAATAGATGCATGATCAGACCTATATTAGAGAAGACTCCCTATGAATTACTAAAATAAAGAAAGCCTAACATCTCTCACTTTAGAACCTTTGGATGCAAATGTTTCATACATAATAATGGAAAGGATAATTTAGGAAAATTTGATGCTAAAAGTGATGAGAGAATCTTCTTAGGTTATTCACTTCAAAGAAAAGCCTATAGGTTTTTAAACAACAGAACTAACTGTGTTGAAGAAAGCATGCATGTAATCTTTGATAAATCCCGTGTTAAGACTAACCTGCAGGAAGAAAATGATGCTGAGGAATAGGTTGCACCGATTCATTGACTGGAACTACCAAACCTGGAGGCACCTCAACAGGGGGAACTGAAGCTGAAGGCTTAGTGACAGGGGGAACTGAGCCACTAACTACCCCAGATTAGAATGTTATCAGTAATCTTAGTAGCTTACTAGGCTTGATTCCAAAGGGATACAAGTATCAAGGATCACATCCCATAGAGAATTTTCTCACTGAGCTCACCTCTGGGATCACTACCAGATCTGAACTGAGAAGTATGTGTGCCTTCAAGGCATTTCTATCAGAAATAGAGCCAAAGAAAATAACTGAAGCATTGCTTGATGCTGATTTGATCATAGCCATGCAGGAAGAGCTGAATCAGTTTAAAAGAACCAAAGTATGACACTTAGTTCCTCTTCCAAAAGATAGATCAATGACTGGAACTAAGTGGATATACAGGAATAAAGTTGATGAGCATGGAACAGTCATAAGAAAAAAGGCAAGGTTAGTGGTCCAAGGATACAACCAAGAGAAAGGAATCGACTTTGATGAGACTTTTGCTCCTATAGCAAGACTTAAATCTATAAGATTACTTGTTGCTCTTGCTGCCTACAAGGATTTTATACTCTACTAGATGGATGTGAAGAGTGTATTTTTGAATGGTATTCTCAAAGAGGATGTGTATGTCAAGCAACCTCTAGGATTTGAAAGCAAGGAGTTTCCTGATCATGTGTATAAATCGGATAAAGCCTTGTATGGGTTAAAACAAACACCTAGAGCTTAGTATGAGAGGTTGTCAAAGTTTCTACTGGAGAATGGTTATTCCAGAGGTAAAATTGACAATACCCTTTTCTTAAAAACTAATGAAAAGGATTTGTTAATTGTGCAGGTATATGTGGATGACATTATTTTTGGTTTAACCAACATGAATATGACTCATGAGTTTGCCAAACTCATGAGCTGTGAGTTTGAGATGAGCATGATGGGGAGCTGAATTACTTCTTAGGCTTGCCAATAAAACAAACAGCATCTAGGATAATGATCCATCAACAGAAGTATGTCAAAGAACTTCTCAAGAGATTCTCCATGGAAGAGGGTAAAGAGATCAGTACTCCCATTGCCACTGCCACAAAGCTTGATTTAGATGAAACAGGTCCTGATGTATAGGAAAAGATGTATAAAGGTATGATAGGATCATTATTGTATCTCACAGCAAGCAGGCCTAACATTGTATTTAGTGTAGGGATATGTGCTATATTTCAAGCAAAGCCTAAAGAATCACATCTAAAATCAGTGAAAAGGACCTTCAGATAGTTGAAGGGAACCAGAGATCTTGGCTTATGGTATCCCAAAGGTAGTAACTTTAATCTGGTAGGTTACTTTGATGTTGATTATGTGGGATATTTGGTAGACAGGAAAATCACTACAGGCATGGCTTACTTCCTTGGATCGTGTTTGATTACTTGGTCCACTAAGAAGCAAAATTCAGTAGCATTATCTACTGCTGAAACTGAATATATTACTGCAGGTCCTCGTTGTGCTCAATTTCTATAGATTAAGCAATAACTTATGGATTTTGGTATAGATGTTGGTTGTGTTCCCATTTTTTGTGATAATATGAGTTCTATTAACATAGCTAAAAATCCTGTTCAACATAAAAGAACCAAGCATATTGATATTAGACATCACTTTCTTAGAGATAATGTTGAAAAAAGTCATATATCAATTATGTTTTGTTCAACTTAAGAACAAATTGCTGACATATTTACTAAGGCCTTGGGTAGAGAACACTTTGAAAGGAACAGGTTAGCCTTGGGGTTGATTAAAATTATATAGATCTCCCTCAATGATTGATTAGAAAAGATTGTACATAAGTGACTGTTGAGTACTCCAGTCTTACACATTTAGTTATGTATCCTAATTCCAAGATTTTAGAGTAAATTAACTTAGCTATATGTTGATTTTACAGATAGGCTGAACCATCAAGGCAAATTTTGTCCATTGTTTCTCCACAGTTCAGGTATGATTTTCACTTGCTCATAATAGTATAAGAGAGAAACAAGTTGTTCACTTGGTCCCTTCTTTACACTTAAACCGCTAAAAATCCAAAAGCCATCTCCTTCAAAAAGTTGCCAGCCCTTTCCCATCAGTGCAGACTCCTTCATCATTACGTTTCTTTCTAATCCTTTCCTCACACGGTTCATCTTTCCTCAATCCCTCTTAAATATGCATTCTCTTTCTCCTCTCTTTCTCATTCTTTCTAAACCTTATCTATGATAAATCACTAACCTTCTATTTTACTAGCCATGGCTTCGTCGTCATCTTCTTCAATCTTCCCACCCGACTCTGCCACAAACACCTTCACCTCCATTATCATTCACCCAAATATAACCTTACCTCCATTAATTCCTCCTCAAATCTCTATAAAAATCTCTGATTTTGCTGCGTTCAAACACTTCTCAAACCTTTTTACCCAATTTTCTTTAACTACCAACCTTTCACTTCCTCTACCGACCCCACTTAAAATTGTTGACCCTATTGATGAACCCATTGCAAATCTCATCCCTCAAAGTTCAAGATCTGCTCTAAAATGAAAACTCTCTTCTGTTGTCATTGATGTAAATGAAGTTGCCTCAGTTAAGCCTTCCCCTGTAGTTACTTCTCCTCAAATTTCACTTACTCGAGGAAAGAAACAACAGCAAGATGCTTCTTTGGAAGAAGCTCTTCGTGCTAATAAAAATAAATGGGTTGCTCCTTCTACTTCTCCACCTCCCAGTGTTCCCTCTCCTGATATTTCCTTTATTCTAAAAGAAAACTGAAGCACATCATTTCCAAAACCCTAAAATCCTTTTTCACTCCTACCTCTACATCCCAACCCACTTCCAAACCTTTCTCGTCCTCAAAATCTCCTGAGAAATCCTCCACTGTCAAAGCCTTCCCTTCCACCAGAGGTTCTTTAAAATCATCTTCCCGTCTAAAGAAACAAGTATCCACACATATTCCTTCTGACTTCTCTGACTCAGATTCTGATTTTCTTTCTGATACTCCTTCTATTCCCTTTACTCACCCTAATCCAGATCTTGACTATGATATTACTTTGATACTTTTGCTGACAAGGCTTCTCTGTCAGCTCATGTTATCCACTTTCAAAAACGTAAGTTGGCTAGGAGCAGAGTTGTCACTGGTTTTGGGGGACCTGATATGGATGTATTGCTCACCAAACTAAGAGCTCAGGGTTGGCCATAACTGTTTCTTCAAGGTGATCATCAAAGGAAGTTTGAGAAAGCTGAAATATATGAATTTTATACAAATGGAGTTGCTATCGGAGAGATGTTCTCCACCACTGTTCATGGTAAAACTATTAAACTTTACCCTGTTGATCTGAGTCAAATTTTACATGTTCCTACTGGGGGTTGGAGTTATTATGTGAAAGGTGCTTGGCCTCCTCTCGATAACCTCCCTTCAGCTCTTGATGTTTTTAGAAAATTCTCTGGAAATCCTTTTCTTTTAACTCATATAAGAGTCCTTAAGAATGATATGTCTCCTCTCCACCAGTTCTATTTTGATGTTGTTCACAAGATGATCCTTCCTAGACAGGAAAGGAGAACAGTAGCCAATTTTCTTGATGTCACCCTGATGGAATTGCTAGACTCTCAAACTCCAATTGATTTTCCTAGACTCATCATCAAGCACATGCAAAGGGTCTTAATCCAAGATGCAAATAGGCATGCTCTGCCCTATGAGTTCTGGCTTGCCCCTATTTTTGAGGACTTTCATGTTCCTTTCAAAGTGTGGTCACTGGAGAACACAAAGGATGTTATTGTCTCTGTGAACCATGCTATGTTACTTGCTGCTATGAGGAGTGCTGACAACCCTATGTAAAGGTTGAGGAATGCTCTTGCTGCCAAACAGAGTGGGGTGGAAGTGGCACAAGTCGCATTAGAAGCTTCCCAGGCTACTCATGAGGACGACAAATAAGTTCTTCAAGCTCAAATTGCCTCCCTCATAGCCATCTTAGAAAAGTAAAGAGATGACAATGCTGATATTATTAGGAAGCTGACCTTCCTTATTCCTTCTTTCTCATACACTTAAGCCCCTGTTAGTGTCTTAGGCATCTTTCCTTCCTGTTTTTGGTCCAAGCTGTTTCTCTCTTATTGTTTTTTATGGGTTGTGATCATTGTATTCTAATTTATCAAGGAAATGTCTTTTTTTCTTTATGTGGTTCACTTCTGTGTTATTATTACATTGCTTGTTTTTTTCTCTAAAGTCTTCATCGTTTTAGTGATAACCCCAGTGGCCATGAATTATTAAAATCTTTTCACTTATTGGTCCAGCTTTTTGATGATGTCAAAAGAGGGAAGAATAGATTATACAGTGCTTATAACGCAATTAACTAACCTGTGTTTCATTTGGATTCTTTTACTTAACTTCTTTAGTGAGTATGTTAGGTTTTTGTAGTGTTGTGCTGCTATGTTTGTCATCATCAAAAAGGGAGAATTTGTTAGAGCATGTGGAGATACATGTGAATGAAACATGTTGTGAAAGCTGGTCTATCCAAGTGAACAAAGATCAGCTGCAGACAAGTTATGGATAAGATCATTCTGCATACAAACAGAAGTGGATAACATTTATCACATCAGAAGTTGTGTTGAACAAGAAGTCTTACAGAAGTTGAGTTGAACAAGAGGTCATGCAGGAGTTGAGTTGAACAAGAAGTCTTGCAGAGATAAGAGAAGAATCCTATTGAAAGAAGAATCTTATTTAAAGAAGAAGTGAGAATGGGAGCAGCAACAAAAAGAATAAAACTATCTAGAGTCCTATTGAACATAGAAGATCACATCAATTTAAGGACTCTATGAAGTGTGTGCTTAAATACAAGAAGCGAATTCAAAAGCACTTACTCAATGCACTGAAAAGATAATCAACAATCAGGAAAACAGTTCACATACTTGAAGAACCACCTGGTCCCTTACTTAGCAAGTCGTAGACTGTTTGTAGTAGGTAGGTTCTTTGAGTTGTAATGAGCTATTGTTCTAGTCTCAGTGATCTATAAACTGAGTTAGGAGTTATGTCTTCATGTTAGGAAACTCGAAAACTTGGGAACACTTATCTTGGGAAGATTTGTGTTTTTGTAGTGATAGGAGTTAGAAGTTTTAATTCCTAGTTTACAAGAAGTCTTGTAATTTTTTTTATTGTTGAGGCTCAAGTGTTATAGTGCAGTTGGAGTTAAATCCTGTAGAGGTACAGGTCATGGTTTTTGACACCTTTCTTGAGCCGGGTGTTTTCCACGTAAAAACATTGTGTTCAGCTTTTACTTCTGTGAACCACATTTACTTACTTGTTCCACAGATAGGCAATTAGTAGGGCTCGTACTCTAACATAGAGGTCTGCATCGGATGGTTTGATTTAGTTTTATATATTATTGGGTTGATTTATCAATTTTTAATTTTTAAATATGCTCAATCACTAAGATATTTTTTAATGATTTTCGGTCATCAATTTTTAATCTTTAACGGTTCGATTTTTTATTTAATTGCGTTAAGAATATGCTCATAAAAATGTCTATTTGGCGCAATGATTTTCAATATTGTGTAATAGTATTAATGAACATGACATTAATAAGAATAACCCACAAAATAAAATCAGTAGCAACTAAGATAACATATGCTTTGTAGTGTCAAACTCTACAAAATAAGAAGTCCACCATCATGTCCACAAACTATACAACAATTAGGCTTAATGATAAATAGCGGAATGCCTTATATGACGCCTTTCAGTGTCAAATTTCACAATGCTATCCCTCGTAAGTTACAACAACCTAGCTCTTCAAATGGGATTTTCTCTTCCTCGCCAACCACAGGGAATAAAATATAGTATATTCTTATTGAATTGTAGATTTATTCAATTATCTAAAATATATACATATAAAACAAACTGAACCAATAATTCAAAAAAAAATATAAAATCGTTAACCCAATAACTCAATAACAATAAACTCATAATATTTTTATTAATTTGAGTTTTTGATCGGTTTGATTTTTGCATATTTCTGCCTCTCTCTCTACTCCAAAATCTTCTTTCCTTTATTTTCTCCCTAATTTGTCATAAAGTTTTCACAATTCTCAAAAAAAAAAAAAAAAAGCACTATTATCTTTCTCTTACATAATTCTCTCAGAAAATACACTAATACATGTAAACTAATTTGTATGCCGTATTATATGTTCATTCTATACATTAATTCATATTTGTAAAAAAGTTGATATCAAAATAATTAAGTAAACCAATTTGTGTACCACATTATATGTCTATTACATACACTAACATATGTTTATATACAACCCTGATATAAAAAAATTAAGTAAATAGTTTGTATAACATATTATACATTCATTTTATACAATATACAGAAAAAGAAATTCAATTTTCACGTACTTTAAATATGCATGTCAGTACTAAAAAATCCTCTATTACAAATTTATACAGTATTTATGGAAAATTCCTGCACACATCTCAATTTTTGTAAATACAAATTACTCCCTCCGTTTTGAATTAGTTGACCCTCTTTCTAAAAAAAATTATTTCAATTTACTTGTCCAACTTATCAAATCAAGATTATTTTACACAAATTCTTCCCATTCTACCCTTAATAGGTATTAAATATAACTACACTTTTCAAAATTTTTGAAAATAACACTTATATTTTCAATACAAACTTTATGAAACTTGACTTTTTTTCTTCTTTTCAAGGAGTACTACGAGTATTCCCATAATATTTTCAATCCATGCATGCATATGCTACAATTTTCCATGCTTAATTAATCATTGAATCTTACAATGTTAAGAAGGGTAAAAATATAAAATATACTCCTAATCATTGGATTTCTTAATGGGTGTGCCAAAGTTGAAAGAGCCATCTAATTCGAAACGGAGGGAGTATATACAACTTGATAGAGAATAGGATGAGATTGAAAAATAAATCATGCAGGTGTGGAGACGAGAATGTTGATATGAATGTGAGAACTTATTAGGAGAGATAGCATTAGAAATGAGATTGCTCGAGATTGCGTGGGAGTAGCTTCAGTAGAGGACAAGATGCAGGGAGTGAAATTGAGATGGTTCGGACATATGATGAGGATATGGCCCAATATGGAGGTGTGAGAGGTTGACTATAGATGATTTTAGGCGGGGTAGAGGTAGGCCGAAAAAATAATGAGGGGAGGTGATTAGACTTGACATGAGCAGTTATAGATTACGGAGGACAAGACCCTTGATAGAAAGATGTAGAGAACACGAATTAGGGTAGAGGGTTAGTAGGTAGGAGTGCGTCCTTACTGATAGGAAGGAGTGCTTGGTTTGTAGTTTTGCTTGCAATCGTAGTGTTTTGCGTGTATCTTGTAGTTTTTTGTTTGTGGTATTTTGGTGATATTTATGATTTTGGATAGATAGTTAATAGTATTACTCTGTGGGTGTCTTGTTTCTTTTATTTATTTAGTGGTGTGGTATCCCATTTTGCTGTTTGTTTTCATGTTGGCACAATACATAAACATGCCCTTTAACTTGACTTCAAACCATATCTATGTCCTCCAACTTTTGGTGTGCACAAGTAGGCACTTAAACTTGTATAAAGTTGAACAAATAGACAGATATGTCTTATGTGGCATCCTACGTGGCAAATTCTGATCCTATATGGCATCCTACGTGTATTATGTCATATAGGACGTGTGTGTCTACTTGTTCAACTTTATACAAGTTTAAGTGTCTACCTGTGCACACTCAAAGTTGGAGGTCATAGATGTAATTTGAGGGCAAGTTACACTCTGTTTGGATGGTGGTTTGCCATAGTTTCATAATGTGCGGTACACTATGGTATGGTACGGTATGATACTATATAGTATAGTACAATAAATGTTTAGATAGACTATATCATTCACTACTGTTTAATAAAAGTTTTTTTGTTTGGTTTGATGGTATGGTACTGTATCGTAATGGGTAAGTTTACTAAAATACCCCTAATTATTAAAATTTTAAATTTATAATAATTAGCAGTATTTTCTTATCAACTATGAGCAGGATTTTCTTTGTGTTGTCACTTGCCTATAAAATCACATTAAAAGAGCATCTACCACCAAACCTCTCAGCAAAACTTCTTAAGTATTCAAATATTGTTCTGGTTGTTAGGTCTTTATTAGCTCCTCTTCCTTTTCTGCTCATCTGTATTAAAACTGAAAGGTCATGGGTATTCGTATGCCTCGTACAATCAAGAAATCTTCCACAACAGAGATGTTCCCAAAGGTCATTTTGTTGTGTATGTTAAGGAGAATCAAAAGAAAAGATTTGTGATCCCGATATCATTCTTGAGCCAACCTTTATTTCAAGACTTGCTCAGTCAAGCTGAGAAAGAGTTTGGCTTCAATCATCCAATGGGTGGTTTCACAATTCCTTGCAGAGAGGACGTCTTCATCGACCTCACTTCTCGATTAAGGAACTGACAAAAAAAAACTTTGCTTAAACAGTTTGTAGAGTAGTAAAGTAGGATACTTTGATTTGGAAAAGGTACAACATAGCTCTTTTACAAGCGCGCAAAATTAAGACTATCAGATCATCGACCTGTTACCTCAATGTTCGTAGTAGAATAACAGTCAGGAAGACCCTTGTACTTGTTCCAATTTGTCATTCCAGTTGCTGTACCAAATGGAGTTTCATCCACACACCTAAACTTCTTCAAAAGAAATTTTTTGGACACCTCCGTGCCTCACGCAATCCGTGAAGCTTCAATACCATTGGCATAGATGGTTGCGGAAGAGACCCTGGAAGCTCTAATATCATTGTAACAAGAGATGATTCTTGCTATCAGAATTAAGAGAGATAGATGAAATAGGAAACAGGTGTATTTCATATCCAGCAATAGCCAGTACAAGTATATAATACCCTGACATCAGCTGAATTCTACGAAACACACACGCATTCACTCTCATAACAAATTGAAGGACTGAAAATAAAAATAAGCATAAAATAGTACTAAGACATAATTGACATTAGAACAAAATACAATTTAAATCCAAAGGGACTAAAACATTAAAATCAACTGTCACAACAACTTCTGTGATACTTTTATAAGCCAAAATTATCAAGTGTTTCTCCTTCCATGCTAAGCAATTTAATTTGTTGACTCTTTCCATAACCATCTACAAAGATTCAACTTTTGATTGGTTAGCTGAAATAATTACTTTCTTTTGAACACAAAACACCAATATTTGTTACCTTTCTCTATTTGTCTTCTTCTTTTCACAACATAAAAGCTAGATCCTGTCAATACAACAGCCAGCAGTGCTATAACACCAGTGATGATACAAAATGGCTTAGTCTTCGAAGTATTTATCCCTGAAAGCAGAAAATAGTCCTTCAATTCAACTTTGAGATCAAGTGCCTTGATAGTTAAACAAAGACTTGACAGTGCTTGTTTAGACATAGAAGGGTAATTGATTAGAGATAGTTTAGCCAAACCGTCAAAAACTTCTTTTTTTTTAAAAATAGCTTTTCCAAATGTACGGTTGAAGAAAAGCAGATTGTGGTTGGTTAATTCATTTGAAAAGTGTTCTTTTTCAGTAGTATATTTGAAAAATGGTTTCTCCAATAGTGTTTAATTCATTTGAAAAGGGTTTGAGTGACTCTTCCTGTAGTTGCTTTGTGAAGAAGCCTTCACAAATGAACTACTGGAAGTAAAATAATCATTGCGTGCAACTTATCAAGTAGAAGACAAGGACAGATTGGAGTTTCACAGGCGATAAACACCCTCTATCTCCAACCTTAAAGTTGTGGGTTCGAGTCACTAGGGGAGCAAAAAGATTGAAGCACCGGGCAGCCCTTTTTAAAAAGATTCTTTGATTCAAAAATCTCATCAAGGCACTTCACCATCCAAACACGTTTTTGGAAAACTTAACTATGCTTTACTACTATATGCTATTTGAATCCACTTAATCGAAGATTAGTGAAAGGGTCATTCACATGAATGGTATCACATTCAATCACGAGATAATGAACTCGGCCATTATCACAACACTGAGCCTTAGTGGAAAATACCTTCTTGCCAAATATATGCTCCTTCTGAGCAACAAAAACAGCACCAGAAGCAGCAGAAGTGGCTTTTTTTGATAGCTTCTTTTTGCATATCACGAAGGAGCAAAATCATTTGCCTTTTGGAAACAGCACAAACATAGAATCCTTCCAATGGCTCTGGACCAGATCCAAACTTTGCTGAGGAAAGGTCCTAATATACATCAATTTTCCTGGAATATGCTTCTAAAGGCTTTTGACCCTTTCTTCTTAGAGAACAACCAGTGCTTAATATCAACCTTACCAAGATACTGATTTGTAGTATCATCAATCCCAACAGTAAGACCTTATATGAGAAAGTAAATTCTAACCTACACGGGGAAATTTTATTTGAAACAGAGAATATTAGAACAACAGCCACCAAAAAGAAGAGATATTACAAATCATCGGGCTCTAATACAAACATAGGAACATTATCTTTAAACTGAATCTCATAAAAACACCATCAATACCTCGAAAAAGCAGTAGATTTTCCAAAGAACACTACATAAATGCGAAAAATAATGCAAATTCATCATTTTAAAAAAATAAATTATCAGCGGCAACAACTTATTTAGGTCCGCTGACAAAACAAGCAACAATCTTTACTCTAAAAATTCAAGATCACCCGAAACCAAGATTTCTCAGGCCATAATACCAGAGCCTGAGTCTTAAGAGCTAAACTTAATTGTCTTCTTGCATCATTTGTGATAAAAGATTTTTGCATGGTTTCTTTATCCTATCAATATGCGGCATGCACTTGCATTTTGACAAAGAAATATATAAGCCTTTGTATCCACACCAGATTTCAAATTCAGCTCCTCCAACATATTCCATATCTCGTTCTCAGAAATAGGCGAAAGGGATGAAAGTCGGTTAATAGCACCAGCTAAGTTGTCCATCCCACCTCTCAATATGCTTGTCATGCTTTCAAGATGATCATGTTTAGATTTTTTATTTTTGATAGGCGTTGGTGCTTCTAAATAGACATTAGGTGTAGGTACGTCATTAGTTGCTTGACTTTGATCGCCCTGTTCACGTCCCTCAATATCTTCCAATGAGTCAGTGTTTATATAACCCATTTCATCTATCTCGTCAATAGTGAATGAATCTACACTTGATCTTTTTGAATTTTTATGAGCATTCCTTTTTAACATATCTGAACCAGTCTCAGCATGTTTTCCAGTAGCTGTATCCTTTTCATATAGCATCACCAACTTTTCATAATTTCGAAATGACTTGTTCTTCAACTCAGCAGCTTGAGGTTTAACCTATATATTATAGGTACAAAATATTATTAAAGAAAAATGTTGAAAAAAGTAACTTATCCATGTTTTTTTTAAGAATTTCACCACTTCAAACTAACCATGCCACAACAATAAAAATTCAATTATGACTATAAATATGACATACTTATTCGTTATGGAATATAATTTTACCTGAATTAGTTGATCTCATACTTCAGGTTCAGCATTCCACTTATGCGTGATAGGATCTCATGCAAATCCACTCATTCCTAATTGATGAAATGTGTCATAATACTTGGTAAATTGCCTTTTGATTATTTTTATCCGATTATGAATTTTCTCCTTGTTAATAATCTTATTTGGAAATTTGGATCGTAGCTCCTTCATAATGTTATCCATTGCGTGCATGGTAAAATTTCCTCCAACCCTATGTCCAAAAGCATTTTCATGACAATAGGCATCAACTAATGTGTCATCCATTGTGTTTGTCCAATTACATACAAAATTCTCTTGTACGTTAAGATTACATGAGTAAATTCCTTTGCCTTTTTCTCCGTATCAACCACTACAGAATTAAGATAAATATTCATAACATTCAAAAAAAGAAAATGTTGTCACCCATAAATATTGATTAAAAAAATAATATAAAGTGAATAAACTATACATAATGTTTGTAGTAAAAATAATAGCATCACTAAATTACTTGTAAATAACATCAAATAAAAAAATGTGACACAAATAATCACTTAAATATTTTCCTAAAAAATTAATCTTGATAATTAGTCCGCATGGCAGCTGCTATGTCATTTCGAATCAACTTCCCCCTTCTAAACTCTTCATTACTCTCCCTAGAATTTGGAGGTTCTTCATGCACAATGTTATCATTCAGAAGGTCTGCATCAACTTGAGCGAATAACTCATCATTTGGATCTACACCTCTTAAATAGTTGTGCAAGACACAACATGCAAATATAATCAACTTTTGAGTTTCAATTTCGTATGATGATTCGGTTGAGTTAGAAATTATTGAAAATATCTTTTTAAGAACTCCAAATGCTCGTTCGATAGCATTGCGCAAAGAAGCATGTCGCAAATTAAATAATTCACGAGAATTTTGAGGTGGATTTCTTGAATACTCTTTCAAGTTATATCGCTCCCCCGATAAGGTGTAATAAGCCCGCGTCTCAACATGAGTCCAGCATTAACGAGGTAAAAATTTTCTAAACATAAAAAGTAAAAGTCCAGTATACATATATATATATATATATATATATATATATATATATATATATATATATATATAATATTTTACCTTCTGATATTTTTAGTGGATCTTGGCTATTTAGTGCTTCTTTCATGATTCTTGAATCAGACGTTGTACCTTTCCACCTAGCTAACACCTATGTGAATTTTAAATCAAATGTACATGCAGCTAGTACATTTTTAGTTGGATAATCTTTCTTCCCACGATATTTTGATGTTTCATGTTGTGAAACTTTAACACGTATATGTGTTTCATTAATTGCACCAATACAATCCTAATATTATAATATCAATTAATAATGTAAACATTCTCGATATTAAATTAAATTTAAATAATGTTAAATTGTGTTTACTTTAAAATATGGATAGAATCTTTGATTGCTAGCAATTTCAGAAGGAACATGAAAGCCATCAAGTTGTTTGATAAATTTTTTATATAACCCCAAGATAGCTCGCAGGACAACATGAAAATGACGACTGACCGACTCTCCAGATCGTCAAAAGATGAAAGATAGATCACGATTTGTCACATTATGTGCTAACAAGTAAAGTGATTTTGCAACTTGTTCTTCAACTGTAACTTGAAGTATTGGTCTAAAATCTCCATCTCTAACTAAAATCTCACACCGACATGTAAAAGCTATAGGGGTCATTCTTAATATACTACGACAAAGTTCAGTTGAAAATAGATGACTGGATAATTCATCTCTAACTTTCTCTCTTTCAAGTCGTATATCATGTGTGATCGTACGTCGATCATTTTTAATTTCATAAACATAAGTCCAAAATCAAATAACAACTTGAATAGCAACATATGAAGCTACTGAGCTCACTTGTCTCAATATGTTACGACTATCTTGATTATTTTGATCAATCATCTATAATAAAATTAAGCGAGATGCATCCACTAATTAAACTACATACACACAAAGATATATTTACATAAAGAGAAAATAGTCAAAAAATCCCTCCAACCTTTACTCCAAATCTCAACTATACACTTATACTTTACAGGGATCCTATGACCCCCCCTGTACTATTTAAAAGTGAAATTATTAACCCCTTAAAAACTCATACCCACATGTGTATTGGAGAGTGAGCACCACGCGTGTGCCATGTAATGCCACGTAATATTTTCACGTAATTTTCGATTTTTATTATAAAAAATAATTATTTTTCTTTTTCCTATAATATTTCCCTTTTCTCTTCCCTTTTCCATTCTCTTTTCTCTTTTCCCCTTCTGTAAATTTCCCGTCTTTCATTATTTCGACGACCGGAGAGCCACCAATAATGAAATTGGAGATGAGGAACAAGTGTTACCGCTGTGGAGATCTTGATCATATAGAAAGAAATAGTCATAATAGCCCCAAGAAATTGAAGTGTCCATCTTATTTTCACCATGTATATGCTTTAATGTTCTCGAATTATATAAAACCAGAACAAAAACTCTTATGGGCAACAAAAATATACCATTAAAAGTAACACCTTTCATAAAAACATGACTGGCAAGCAAGAAAACATGTGGTGCTACTGCTTTGATACCTTCTTTATCGCCCTTGTAAATTTCTTCGAATATATAGACTATTGGGAGGAATAATGCTGTAAGGGCTCCAATTAAAACGTACAGATTTAGAATTTTGTTGTTGAAAATCTGAGGATTTGTTTGAGATGAAATTTTTGGGAAAGCAATTTTGGAGAGGAAGAAGATGTAAATAAGGGAGAATAATACAAAGGCGAAATCTTCAAGTCTAACCATGTCACTAGAAGTAAACACAATTATGATGGCCAGCATGTTGAGCTGTCGTAAATTGAAAATTCCTCCATATTGTTGGTGACTAGGGGATTTGATGTGATGGAAATTTTCATCTTTGGATAAACTTAATGTCACTAGATGGACCAACTCCACCTAACATTTTTCTACGAAAAATTTGAAGTAAAAATTTAATATTTTTGGTTGAAAGATTCAGAAAGTGAAGAATCCACTTGTTAACAATTATAATTTCATTAGTAATTGTACTGATAGTGAAAAATTTAAGTGATATGATAATATAATTTTTATTAATGAGTTCAAGAAAGATAGAGAAAGATAATGAAATTGGAGATGAAGAAGATGAGGAACACCATTAATGGATTCTTGAAATTTTTGGTTTTGAGAAAGAGAAGAAGAAGACAAAAGAAAAGAATAAGAAAAAAAAATAATTGAAATTATATATATTTATATAAAAAATATTTAAAATAAATTTTTTATATATAATTTTCGTTGTTCTTACTCTCTCAAGAGAAAGTGAAATGCACTCTCTTGCCATGTCAGTCTTTAGGAATGTTAATATTTTATTTTTAAAATATTCAGGGAATTATAAGTCTCCCATAAATTATAGGTGTGTAGTTAAAATTTAGACTAAACGTTGGAAGATATTTTAACCATTTTCTTTTAAATAAATATTAGCTATGAGATTACACTTTATAAACAACATACCTCTGTTGCCTTTTCAACCCCAAAAGCCCCTACTTCAACAGAATTTTGAAATTAAAAAATAGTGCCGGCTCGTAACCTTGTTTCAGACTTTTCTATTCAATTTGACGGAGTAATATTTTATACCGAAAACTATAGTTGCTTGATCATCTTTTGCTAAAGCCTAGAGTAATATTTATTATATACCATATTTCCTCATATAAAGATATCAATTTAAAATTTTGAATCGTTACATTACTATAACTTTTTAGAATTAAAAACGTTCGACTCATGACAAGACCATCCAAGATAAACTAAAGATACTTTGATTTATCTATATTTGTCAACGACATATTAATGGCACAAATTGAAGCTGTTTTAAGAAAATGTTACTTGAACATATGATTGGGTTATAAATTCTAGAGCCTTCTAAATGATAAAATTTCTCTATTTTAATATACATATATATTCCATGATGACGAACAAGATGTTATTTATATCACCATGAATGTTTGTTCAAGTTGAGATACAAGAAGAACACAAAAAGAAAATAATAAGCAGTTAAGTTTAAAAAAAAAAAAATAAGAGAACAGTGTAGAAGAAGAAATTGAAGCGGAAGAAGGAGAATTCAGAGGAGAACAACTAGAATAACGCAGAGGAGTTTGTTGTCTGTAAAAATTATAATATAGAAGTAATATGGGGTAAAGGATAAAATAGGATTGATAAATTATATGAGGGCATAATTGAAAAAACAAATAAGAAAATCATGGAAAATCATCAAATTGGTAGTTCTAAAAATTGAGCAATTCTATGGTTTCCAAACCATGAAAGATTATCATACCATACCATGTCTTTTAGAAAACAATCAAAACAAACATGGTTTCCTTGGTAATCATACCATACCATGCCACAGAAAACTAGGGGTGGGCGTTCGGTCGGTTCGGTCTGATTGTTTAATATCGGTTCGGTTTATCGATTTTCGGATTGACAAAAATGACATCCGTAACCAAACCGAAATAAATTTGGTTTGGTTCGGTTTTTATAAATTCGGTTCGGTTATTTCGAATTTTTATTTCTGTTTGAAATATTAAAGTAGTTAGCCTCTCTTTTTCATAACTGAGCATTTAAAATTGATGAATTTTTTTAGAAAAAATATTTTTTTCAAACCTGTTTATTTCCAAATATAAATAACTATAAATAACTCAACATGGATGAAACGAAATGAAATAACCATAAGCTTCACATAATACATAACGTCATTAATCATTACATAAAATATAACCTTGCATAAATAGTCCATAAAACAGTCCAAAGTCACCAAAATAGTCCATAAAATATTTGAGCCACTAAAACAATACATAAACAGCCTGCGGCGTATGCGAATTTGTTGTTAAATGTTAATTGTGAATGTGAATTACTAAAT